>NC_056751.1:358011815-358059315 GCF_019279795.1 Protopterus annectens
GTAACTGAGACCTGGTTCAAAGCTCCAGAGAGCACCCCTGCAATACCAGGCTACAACTCATACCACACTTTTTGGCCACCAAACCAGGACCAAAACACTAAAGGTGGAGGAGTGTCCATATTCACCAAGAATATTCACAACTTCAGGCTGGTTGCCCAACGCAATGCATCTGAAATTCTCCAGGTGCAAATAACACTAGGTAAGACTGCAATACAAATTGTAGCTTGCTACAGATCCCCCATCATGACCCAAGATTCTCACTACACCTTTCTAAACATACTGGAAAATATTAGGATACAACCAAACACCCTAATACTGGGTGATTTCAACTACCCTGCCATTAACTGGGAAAACTACTCCTGTACCAACACCTTTGCTCAACGGTTCTTGGAATTCATAAATTCCAATGTCCTAGAGAAACTAATTCATAGTCCCACCAGGGATACCAATATTCTAGACCTGATCATTACCAACATGGGAGATTGATGCTCCATGCCAGTGGTCACCCCCTCGTTGGTCAGATCAGACCATAAGCTAATCACCCTTGACATCCACATCCCACCTCCACCATCCTTTAAGGAAACCTCTGTAAAACCTTCTCCAAAGCCAACTTCATGCTTCTCAAGTCAGAAGTAACAAACTTCATGACACCCATGCAGATGGGAACTGGAAGTTCAACTGCTGAATCCTACACTAAGGTGCTGTATGAGCACATTCACTCGTGCATGGTCTGAACCATCCCAAATAGAACCAAGACACTGTCCTCTAAAAAAAGTAAGCCAATCTGGCGGCCCCATACCATAAACAAGCTGTACAACAGACGAAAGAAACTGTTGCAGAAAAGAGGAAGAACCCAGGATTCAAAAACTCCCACACCAGCCTCAGCAGAAAGCTGAGATCCCTCATAAAATCATCCAAAGCTAGTTACGAAAACAAAATTGCCAAAGATTCGAAAGACAGCCACAAGGCATTCTATAGCTATGTCAAGAATCTAAATGGTAATACTCAGATCTGCTCTGAGCTACAGCAGAATGGCACTAGATATACTGATCCCAGGGATATTGCCAATATCCTGGCAGATAGATTCAGTGCCAACTTCACCCCCTCTCACCCCCTAAAGGGCCCATCTCAATACTGAAAGAATGCCAAATTCCAGTAATCACAGCCACTCAGGTTAAAACCGCACTCTCCAAAGCCAAGAATACAGCATCCATGGGACCAGACGACATCCCGGGCTGTGTACTGCAAGAACTAAAAAATTAACTGGCACCTCACCTATGTATCATGTTTAATCATAGCCTCATCTCAGGCTTTGTGCCCACAGAGTGGTGCACAGCTACAGTCATCCCACTCCACAAGGGGGGATCCATTTTGGATCCCGGGAACTATCATCCCATTAGTCTGACGAGCCTGATCTGCAAGGTGATGGAATGTATTATCATGGAACTTATAAACAAAGACATTGGCAACCTTCAAACACTGGACCCCACCCAGTTTGGGTTCGTGAAGGGCCGATCTTACCTCCTGAACCTGATCGACTTCTTTGAATCAGTCTCCAGAGCCGTGGATGAGTGTAAGGTGGTTCACATAGCCTATTTGGACCTCACCAAGGCTTTTGACACTATCCCCCACTCGGGAATCATAGATAAACTTACTAAGGTGGGCATTAATCCCTACATCACTCAGTGGGTTGCAAACTGGCTTACTGACAGAACACACTATAAAAGTAGCCAACTCCAAATCAAGCTTCAGACAAGTGACAAGTGGTGTACCACAGGGTTCTGTCCTGGGACCACTCTTGTTTGGCATCTACTTCTCTGAAGTACAGGCCAACACTATGGGACTCTGTCTTACAAAGTTCACAAATGACTGCAAGCTGGGAGCCATTACTGAATCCCCAAATGATATGGATATACTACAAAAGGGCCTTACCGAAACAGATGCCTGGTGCCAGAGCCATGGGCTCAAGCTAAATGCCAAAAAATGTATAGTTGTCCCCTTTGGGAAAAGCCATGTACCTGAGAACTACCACATAGGTGGCAGTACACTGAACACTGAAAGTGTAATAAGAGATCTGGGGACACAGGTGGATAGTGCTCTCACCTTTGATAACCACATAGCCACAACAGTTAGAAAATCCTTCTGCATGGCACACCTCATCACTAAGGGCTTTTCATCCAGAAAAAAGGAGGTCATTGTCTCTCTGTACTCATCCCTCATTAGACCCATTGTAATGCCCTGTTTGGTATGTACCTCACAAGACATCTGGAACAACTAGAAAGGCCGCAGGAATACCTCACAAAAATAATCACAGGCCTAAAGCAGATGCCTTATGCCGACTGTCTAAAGAAACTCCAGCTATACTCTGTCGCATATCGCCTACTCGGAGGTAATCTCTGCCTAACATACAAGGCCATGTCAAACCCAGAGTTGTTGGACATGCTACACTTAAAGAAATCCCAGTCCCTCCAAGCCACATGCTCCAGGGATCTTAACCTTGTCATCACGATGAATGGAACATGCTGGAGGGATAGGTTCCTGACCCAGACACTCCCCATACTCTGGAAAAGGGTGCCCATGCATGTCAGGCAGAGCACCTCAATGGTCCTCTTCAAGAGGAACCTTGACGATTGGATGGGAGACAGGAAATTCACCCCAGGGAACACATCAGTAGCCCTGCTAGACAGGGATCCACTTAAGTAAATATTTGTGGGAAGCAATAGCCAGGGAATCATTATGGCTAGGCTTATATAGGCCCTATGGCCGATAGCCTAATACCTACCTATGAACCTATGCTTATGTAAGCTTTCATAATTTTTTTTCTCTCATGGATATACACTTCCCTATATTTTGTATTTTTTCTGATACCATGTTAACTCTACTTTATGTATATGTCAAAACTGTTAAATGTGGAGGTTTCCTCCCTAGACCTCTTCTGAAAAGGAATTTTATCCCAGTCTGACTTTTGTGGTAAACAAAGATAAATAAATGAATAAATAAATAAATAAATAATGTATATTAGAAAATGGGCATGGACTAAATCAAGTTCCCAGCACACCATTGACATTCCAAAAAATAATGTACAGGGACAGCCCGGTACAAAGCAGCATTGTCTACTTACAGCATGAAATCTACAAGCCACCATTAGTTTTTCTACTTGCTAATATGGCTTCCAAAAACAGAAACAGGGCTGAAAAAGTAAAAGCAGAACTTCTTCTTCTTCTTCTTTCAGCTTTTCCCGGTTAGGGGTCGCCACAGCGGATCATCTGTCTGCTCATGATTGGCAGTGGAGTTTTACAGTGTCGAGTTGCCAGCCCGGCACCCAACCTTCCACAGAAGGCACACACATGCACACACTCACACCTAGGGCCAATTTAGAGTGTCCAATCCACCTACTGCATGTCTTTGGGATGTGGGAGGAAACCGGAGCACCCGGAGGAAACCCACGCGACCACAGGGAGGACATGCAGACTCCACACAGAAGGCACCCCAGCCGAGAATTGAACCGGAGAACCTCTTGCTGTGAGGTGGCACCGCTAACTGCTGCACCACCGTGTCCGCCAAAACTACAAAAACTTAAGTGTACAGTAAAACAGTAATCCTAGAAAAATGTGGGTGTGGAGGTAGTTACCAGGAGTTGTACTGCTTGCTGGGAGATAGACAAGAACCTGAACTTTAACCGCAGTAGTGCATTAATGTGGCTGAAGTCTACCTGATTGTCCATCTCATGGTAGTAAGACTAGATCTGAACCATTACGGAGAAAGATGTTAATGCATGAAACCTTTAGCACGTGTGTGTGTGTGTGTGTGTGTGTGTGTGTGTGTGTGTGTGTGTGTGTGTGTGTGTGTGTGTGTGTGAGAGAGCATGTTTACATGCATGTGTGAGTGTGCACATGTGTATTATTCTGTTTTTTAACTTTATCTCTTGACCAGACAAAAACATTACCTCTTCTGAAGTCATTTAAATCTCTATTTGTTTCTTCCTTTTAGTTTCTACAAGCTGTTTTTCATACACCACTACACGATCTTGCATTTCATCCAGTAAGTCTGCATGCATGTTGAGTTCGACCATCTAAATCAACTCTGCATATGTTGTTTCAATCTCTGTTTGTAGTTCCTGTTCAGTTGGGTGAAAAAAAAGCATTCATCAATTCCATGTACCAAAAGGAGCAGCTAAGGTTTATAAGCTGCCCCCTCCTTAATAGATCAGGGTACTTATTATGTTATATAAGTACTTTCAGCATCCTAAGTCTACAAGGGACAATTTTAAGTTTTAAATAGGCTGGAAAACTTTGCCTCTGCCACTGCAAGCACTTAAAGTGGTACACTTTCTCCTCAAACTGTTTCAGTTTATTTTTGAACAGTTCAGCCATATCCTCTTGCGGGTGGTCATTTATGTTATAACAGTACCAATTCACTCCATCCTCATCTAGCAGAGGGTTTTCAGCATATTAGGTGGGGAAAACAAAGACTAAAAGATCGTATTTGTAATCATGTGTCTGAGATCAGAGGAGAAGTGGTCACCAATGCTTTGTATAAACATATTAAAGATAAGGGGCTTGGGCATAGCTTCAAGTTTTCCATTTTGAAAGTTGTTAAGAACAATATACAGGGGGAAAAAAATAATGACTAAACTGAAAAAGAAGAATTTAATTGGATTTTACATCTAAGAGTACATATAGCACTTGGACTAAATGGTTATGTCTCGTTAAAACCCTTATTAAAAGAGTACCAGAAATGAGCCTAATTGTTTGATTATGCCATTATTTAAATAGAGATGCTTTTATGTATCAATATGCCTGAAGAAGCCTTCTACTAGGCGAAAGTTTTTTACTAGAGTTTTTAATCTTTTTTATAGTGAATAAACCTATTTGCATATCGACTGCTCATGGGTTCCTGTGACTTTTGTTTGCTTATCTGTTTTTTACCTTTAAAGTCACAGGATTTGCTTGCGTTACTGGTTGTATTTGCTTAATTTGTGTGTAGACAAAACTGTTCCCCCTAATTCAAGATATTACTGAAACATGTCAGTAAGGAACTTAAGAGCACTATTAGAAAATGTAAATCAAAATATGGATTTATAGTCACAATAGATATCAAGGAAATCTACAAACCTTTCTTCAGTTATGGCAGGAAATTAAACAATAACTTTCAGCAATGCTCTAAGCTCATCCATAATATCCCACATTCCAGTTCCAAAGAAATAGCCAATATATTACCAGACAAGTTTAGTGATAACTTTACTCACTCACATTGTTGTGCCCACTATCCGTGAAAATTTAGTTTTCTCTGCAATCTCCTGAACAAGTCATAGAATCCCTGTCAAAAGCTAAAAGCAATGTTTCTGCGTTACCAGATAACATAACAGGCTGCATTCTTATCAGTACAAATGTACCATCTGAGCATCTGCTTATAAAGAGTAAAACCTCAGCCTGTTCTAATAGTGAATCACAAGACACTGAATAATTCTTTTCCACTAAAAAAGTATTTTAAGAGTAAGCCCCAGCAATAAAACCGAGACTGAGTATTGTCTTGGAAGTAATACAGTTAGGGAAAGTGTTTTTAGTAATGTAATGTGCAGGGTTAGAGTTAGGGGCAGGGGTACAGTTAGGTTTATGGTTAGGGTGAGCACACGAGTAAGATGAGCAGGGGGGCTTCACCTCCCTCCACCAACTTATTTGCATGCTAAACCTAACCTTAATCCTTAACAAAACGCATTACATTAATAAAAACTCTTTCCATAACAAGTACCACTACACAAAACAAAAGAAAACAGAACACAGACAACACAAAATATACACAGATTGACTCTATTCCCTTACCTAACCCTCACTCTAACCCTAACTTGTAAACACCTGCATATTCACAATTGCTATAAACAGTCTTGCATGTATTCAGAGCCATCATTTTTTCATTCATTCATTTATTTTCCTGCACATTCCTGCTTACTTACAATATAGAAAAATAAATTCAACTTTATGTTATTCATAGAAATAAGTATTCACTCATTTGTGCCTTCTCTTCTTACACATACAAGACCTTTTCAACCAAAATGATTCAAAGTTTTGAAAAGTAAATGACTAGTTTAAAGACACAAGGTAAGCAGTTCCAGTGGGGTCTATGTCAAAAGATCAAATGGACAAATCATCGAAACCCATCTGGTCTAGACCATATGATCAACAATTCAGTCCGTCAAGAAAATATTCAAACCCAAACAACACCTGCATACAACAGAAACAATGCTTTTGCAGGAGAAAAGCCCTCCTGCACCCCCACACCCCCCTGCTAATTATATATATACCAACTCTCAGATTGCACTACAGTGGGGAAAAGGGCAAATTTCCTGATGCCTACTGTAATGCAATCTCAGACAAAATGGTTTGACAGATTAATGGTCGATCATATGGTCTCGACCATATGGGTTTCGATGATCTGTCCGTTCGATCTTTAAACAAAGAGTCATTCCAGTGCTTATTGCCCTGCAAGTAACACTGACTCAATATTTAATCAAGCCATGAAATATGATGACTTCATATGACAAAGACGTCAAATAACCAAAAACATTCTACCTCAGTCACAACATAACCTATTCCACACCACCCTCTCTTTCAGCCTATCACCAGTGCCCACCTCAACTATCAAAAAACTCCTCCTAAAACTAAAGCCAACCACACTAGCAGCTGATAACATACCTGCTGCATACCTAAAAATGGCTAGTGACTCCTTATCATATCCTGTCTCCATTCTTATCAACCGCTCCATACTAGAATCATACATACCCAAACTCTGGAAAGTATCTCGCATCATTCCTCTCCATAAAGGAGGTAATTCTTATGAATTCTCCAACTACCGACCTATTGCCATCCTTTGCCCCTTATCCAAAATTCTTGAGAAATGCATCCACTTGCAAGTGATGACATTTCTTAACACACACAATCTACTATCTACCACACAACACGGTTTCCGTCCACATCACAGCACTACCACAGCCCTTTTATCTTTCACTAATTATATAAACCTTCACAGGAATGATAACAAATATGTATCAGCCATTTTCCTAGACCTCTCAAAAGCATTTGATATGGTCTCCCACTCCATTCTACTAGACTCACTAACATCATTATCCTTCACCTCCTCTACTATGGCCTGGTTCAGAAGCTACTTGTCTGACAGGCAACAATCAGTCCAGTGGAAAGGAACTCTGTCTACACAACATCCAGCCACCATAGGTGTCCCACAGGGCTCTATACTGGGCCCGCTGTTGTTCTCTATTTTCACAAATAACCTCAAATGCTCTACACAACATGCCACACTCATACAATATGCAGATGATTCAACTCTGATCTGCTCCGTCTCATCTCCCACCACCCTACGTACACTCACTCAAGATACCTTTATCTCAGTAGAAAAATGGATATCTGGGATCCAACTAATTCTAAATCCCAAAAAGACAAAACTGCTACTATTTACCCCTAATAGATCAAAAAAACCCTTCTCCTTTACCATAACCTCTAATGACGGCACCACCATCTCCCCTTCTAACCACACCAAACTTCTGGGCATTGAAATAGACAATAATCTCCACTTTGATGTTCACATCTCACATACCATAAAACTAGTACACAAAAACTAGGCTCCCTATACAGGCATAAGTCCTTTCTCTCACAAAAAGCAAGAGTCACTCTTGCACAAAGCCACCTCCTCTCAACTCTATTATACGCAGCACCAATCTTTACCCAAATCAGACAATGTGACCTAGACAAACTAGAATCATGCTACAATAAAATAGCCAAGTTTGCTACTAACTCAACCTATAGAACCCATCACTGTGCTGCACTAAAAGAACTAAAATGGCTTGAGCTACCACAGCTACTTAACTATCACCAGCTGGGCACAGCCTACAATATTCTCAAATATCCTGAAAAACCCTCATTATCCAACCTACTTACTATCTATACTACAAACCGATACCTAAGATCCAGTGAAAAATCTCTCCTCTCCATCACCAAGGCTAACAATAATGCAGGGAAAGCTCTACTCCCACACCGTTGCCAGAAATTGGAACTCTCTTCCCCTATCTGTGTCTACTGCCCCCTCCACATCCATATTCAAAAACTCCCTCAAATCGCACCTTCTTAGTACATGGTTATGCCCTTGTATCACATAACCCTACCCATACTACTATTAACTCCCCAAATTCCTCTCTGATCACATGCTGGAGCTCTGATCCCCTGTAGGCTTGGTCATTTGAAAGGGTACTTTTAACTGTAGAATCTTACTTGATATATTTTCTTTTCTTACCAAAGTATGACTGACATTGTCTTTTTACCCATGTTCTATATCTTTTACCTGGAGTGTTTTTATTAATTCTTGTTATATTACTATGCTCAGCATACATGATGTAACCTGTTTTGTGTATTATGCTGGATGTACTGTATTTGTATAACTTGATGTTGGAGCTTTTCTCCCCGGGCCTCCGCTGAAAATGGACCTGGTCCAGTCGGAATTTCCCGGTTAACAAATGTAAAATAAAATAAATAAATAAATAAATAAATACTGTGGAATAAACTAACCCACTCAATTTAACAGATCATCAGTTCATCCATTCAAAAAGGAAATGTATGAATACATGAGCACTTACAAGCTCCATCATGGGGCCCAGGGCATCTAGCTCCTTAATGGTAAGTAGGCTTTGAGTTTGTTCACCAACCCTATGAACCACCAGTTCTGCATCTGTCAACAATCATATTATCCATCTGGCTACTAGATGTGGTTAACTCAATGACAAATGGTACACAGCTATAGAAATACTCCTATGAATGCTCATTAAATATTAAAGGTCTCTGTTCAGTCTTTAAAGCTACAACATTTGTATTCTTCATGGCTCATATGTTAAAAAGTTTTGTGAAATGCAGGAGCAAATATAAGCTCCCAAGGAGCCCAGATAGCCAGCATCAAGGAACTCTGGGTAAGCCATTCTACATAGGTAGGGACACAAGCAACATGTTAATATTTATATGTGCATGTGCCTCAACCTCACGGTGTTAGCAGTCACAGCACTGGCCACTGAAGATCATAGCAGAGGGTCTAATTGGGGAGCATGTTCTCGCTTTTCAGAATAGAATGTTTTCAGATAGTAGATGCATACTGTTGGCGATAAATGAAACTTTCTTTAGAGCAGTGTGTATCTTGAACCTAACCAGCCACTGTAGCTAGATAGCACATGCATATACGATACTGAGCACATGCAAGATCACTGCCATTTTGTGTAGTCAATCAGTGTGACTGCTAGCTTGAATGGAAATATGCACATGTGAGTGTGTTTGAAGTAATGAGTCAGTCAGTAAGCATATGAAGTTCGAAGTATATGTTCCAGTTACAGTTCCTGATATATTTATGTACAATAAATAACTTGAACGCATACTCAACCTCAGCGTCTCATTTGAATACACGAAACGAGCAACATGGTGTCAGAATGGGATCTGAAGTTGAAGCAGCTTATAAACCATGAGGCATGAAGTTAAAAGTGGTGGAGAAATATACAGGAGTGAACTCGCAAACAGGTCAGAGGTTATTCAAAGGTACTTAAACTTGTTTAAATGATTTTCAGTTGCTAAAAATGTAACAAAACATTCAAAACATTTGACATAATTACCGAGATAAACAAAATGTCCAAAATAGCAACATATTGATACAAGTGTTCAAAATAATTACCAAAGTGTTTAAAATGTACGAAACGGCTAAAACGTCTGAATTTTTTCACAGTGTATGACTTTTTCATCTTAACTGAAACTTTTTGAAGTATCCAAAGTATCTGGAGTGTTCACAGTGTTTGCAGTGTTAAAACAAAACCATTTCAGAGAGATTGTTGTGCAGTTGGACAGAATTACAAGTACCTGATCTACAAACCTGGACCGCTGGTGTTTGATACTAATATTGCTGAGAAATGGTGAGTGTTTTACCAAGAATATGACATTTTCATACAGACTGCATTTTCTGATGAAGATACGCGTACAAAAGCATTTATACATCTCAATGTAGCTGGCTCAGAAGCCATTGAGAGGGGAACATTCATTTGTGTATGCACCTGCTGTGTATGCAGGGGAGGGGAGAACTGCCACATTGTGGTACAGGCTGAAATGCGAGAAGACCCTGAGTGCTTAAAATGTAAATTTAGAGAAACGTGTAACACTCAAACGAATATTACAATGGAAAGGCACATATTTTACACAAACAAAGAAAGTCTGATGAAACTATAGTAGCATATATTACTGACTTGAGAAATAAAGCTAAAATATGCAGATTTGGTGATCTACAAGATGAGTTGATAAAAAAATGTCTTGTTTATGGTGTTAATAATGATGCAGTGAGAAAGATTTTGCTTTGAGATAGTGATTTAACATTAAGCAAAGCCACTGAGATTTGTGAAATACATGAGCTTACAGAAAAGCATACGAATATGCTTATGAATGAGAAAAGCATGTTTGCAGTATCTGCTGGCGTTAATGTTGATAGTGTACAGCAACAGAAAGTTAAGATGAAAAAGAAATATAAACCGAAGGGTTGTGCCACATCAAACCTCATTTTTAACTGTTGCAATTGTGGAGGCAGTCATGAACCTAAACGAGAGAAGTGCTTAGCTTTTGGTCAGCAATGTGTAAAATGTAGAATCATTTCAAAAGGCTTTGCAAATCAAAAGTGTCACATTCTTTTATTAAAAGAGAGTATCCAAAGAAGCAAGTAGATCAGATAGAGAGCTGTGAGCACACTTTTATGTTGAAAGCATCTGTAATCAATGAAACAGTTAATATAGTAGACTATCAGTTGTCAGCAAAGAGTGAGCTATTTTGTACTGTATGAATTAATGGGAAGCCTGTAGAGCTTCATTTCAAAAGGCTTTGCAAATCAAAATTAATGGGAAGCCTGTACAGCTTGTGTCCCTACCTATGTAGAATGGCTTACCAAGAGTTCCTTGATGCTGGCTACCTGCTTGCTTCTGCATTTCACAAAACTTTAGATACTGGATCTAAATGTTTTATCAGCACAAATGTTTGCCAAAGTAAAAGCTGGTGAGAAACTTGATTCAGCAAACTGTGGAAAACTAGTTACTTATGGTGTCGAAGAGATTAAATCTGAAGGCGCAGTAATTCTCACATGCCATTTTGCGGGAAACAACTATGACTTGCAGTTTTACGTAGTCAAAAAACATGTGCAGGCTTCAAAGACAGTCTGACAATGGGACTAATTTAATTTAATAAAGAAGTTCATTTAAGAAAGAGGTTCACCATACAAGTATGAATAACAATGATTACACAGAATATTTTTACTGAATATGCTGATATTTATTAATTTATTTACATTTGTTGACCGGGTAGTGTCCGACTGGGCAAGGAGCCCATTTTCAGCAGAAACCCGGGGAGAAAAGCTCCACATTGACAAAAACATTTAGCATTTTCAAAAAATGCAGACTCATACATAGAGAAAAAAAATAATGATATAAGAAATCACATAAAATACATGAATGGTATAGAGTATGAAACATACTGAAGTACATTCACAAACAAGAAAGATACAAATAAACATTACTTTGAGATGAAAAGAAAAGAAAACAAGCATATGGAGTGAGAACTGTGAAGGGAGAGAAAAAGTGTGGGAAAAGAAAATTGTTTAGGGGAGCTACAGGAGCAGAGCCAATTGCTAGTAAGTTATTCTTTTATTTTTGTTTTAAATTTATTTATTTATTTATTTTATTTTACATTTGTTAACTGGGGGTGTCTGACTGAGCCGAAAAGGCCCTTTTTCAGTAGAGGCCCGGGGAGAAAAGCTCCACAAAGAAAAATTACAGACGCATTTAGTTATTTAGACATAATCAGAATACACACAAATTACAAGAGACATGTTTTTACAGTGGTATGCGACACAAACAGTTACAGTGGAGAGAACAATCAAAAAAATATTAATTTTAAAAATAAAGGTAAGTAATAGATTTGTGGTATACAGCTGAAATTTGGAATGTAGGTAGAATACATACATAGTACACAGGTACAGTACATACATTGTAGATTAGCCAGTGTTTGTGAGTAAGATTGAAAAACTATTATCAATTGCTCTAGATTTAGTATGCATATGTTATCCGCTTTCACTAGCCTGGGGAGCAATCATGGCACTGCCAACTTTGCTTGAGATGTTGCCTGATGAGGCCTTTAAAGGAGGCTTTGGATGATGTGTTTTGAATGCTAGTAGGGACAGAGTTCCATTTTTTAGCCACCGAACTACTATATAGTGCATCTCCAAAGCTATTGTAGCTGTTGGTGACTTCTAGTAGTAGTTTGCTTGATGATCTAAGAGGCCTTTTGGCTGAGTGATGTTGTACTAGTTTTTTGAGGGCGGGACACTTATTGGGGAGGTAATAGATAGAATGACAGAGGCAGAGCTGATTGTAGGTTAGGAGGTTGGGCAGTTCAAGCCAGTGGAGCTGTCTCAAAGCAGTACAGTGATGAGTTCTATATGAGCAATTTGCATCAAAACGGGCAATTCTGTTATAGCAAGCTTCCATTTTGCTTAGTTCAGTTTTGTTGAGATTAGTCAGAATGGGAGATGCATAGAGTAGGGTGGATAGAAGTTGGGAGCGAGCAATGGCTGATCTTGTGTTGTTGGTAAGAAATGGTTTGATACGGTAGAGTGACCCCAGTCTGGCATGTACTTTTTTAATAGTTAAGTTCAGATGACTATCAAATTTTAGGTGGGAGTCTATGGTTATTCCCAATAGCTTAGCCTGTGCCACTGAAGCAATTGGAGTAGCATTTGTGGAGTAGATAGTGAATTGACTGTTAGTGTTTTTGTTAGAACTGGTTATAATCATAAGCTGAGTTTTCTTTGGATTGAGGATAAGTTGGGCTTTGGTAAGGTAGTTTTCAACATCAGAGAATGCTAGTTGAGTTGTTTGCAGGAGGGTGGGAATGTTTTGTGCAGCACAGATTAAGGTAGTGTCATCTGCATACTGAATTATAGATGCATGCTGTGTGGAGGTGTGGAGGTCATTTGTGAAGACTGTGAATAGTAGTGGTCCTAAGATAGAACCCTGTGGGACTCCTATAGTTATGGGCAGCTGAGGAGAGAGAGAATTTTCTCATTTCACAGCTTGGTACCTGTCAGTTAAGTAGCTTTGGAACCAGGTAAGAGTGGAATTAGATAGATGATATTGGTTTAGTTTGTTTAGCAGGATTTGGTGTTAGACTGTGTCAAATGCTTTGGACATATCCAAAAAAAGAGTTGACACTTGCAGGCCTTCATTTTTGAGACGGTTTACTGTGTCTGTGAAGCAGAGGAGAGCTGTAGTGGTACTATGGGCAGGTCTGAAACCATGCTGAGTAGGTGACAGGATGTTGCAGTCTAGGAGATAGTTTAGCATCTAGGTATGGATGCATTTTTCTAGGATTTTGGCCAGGGGGGAGAGTAAAGCAATGGGTCTGTAGTTATTAAGTTCAGTGGAGGTCCCACCTTTATGTATGGGTGTAACATAGGATATTTTCCAGAGTTTGGGCACATAGTTTTCAACAATTGATCTGTTTATGAGAGTGGAGATTGAGATAGCAATAGCATCTGCTGTGAGTTTCAAGAAATAGCTGGGGAGTAGGTCGGCTGCTGTTGATGAGGTTTTTAGTTTGGAGAGCATGCTTTTGATTGAAGAGGTGGAAACTGTTTTGAGGGTAAAGCTTGTATTAGTGTTATTTGTGTTGGGGGGATAGTGAGGAAGGAACTGTCCTGTGATACTAAGGATAGAATTGAGTTCACAAAGTGGGAGTTGAATTGTGTTTCGATGGGAACTTTAGTGTCAGGGGTGGTTGGTTTGGGGGTAGTCTTTTGGGTGGATTTTAGTAGCTGGTTTACATTTTGCCAAAATTTTTGCGGGTTGTGTTGGTATTTAGTTTGTAATGTTGTGTAGTAGGATTTTTTGTCCAGCCTAATGCATTTTTTTGCACGGTTGCGCAGTTCTTGGTACTTAGGCTTTGTGTTTCTTTGTTTTTTTGATAGTAACGCCAGGCAGTGTCTCTGGACTTGAGGATTTCTTTGGTTTCTTTACTGAGCCAGGGCCAAATGAAGAGAAGTAGGAGATGTTTTGGTCTATTTTCAAAGACGAGCTTGGCAAACTTCCAATCACATGTTCCATGAACCTAAACCATGAAGTAAGCCCAGTTGTCAGGCCAGCAAGAAAAATTCTAGTGGGAATGCTGAACAAAGTAAAAGCAGAATTGACAAAATGGTGAATTTAGGTGTCCTTATTCCAGTAGAAGAATTGACTGAATGGGTATCCTCCATGGTCATAGCTCATAAGAAAAGCTCAGATGACATTCGAATATGTATTGATTCACATGACTTAAACAAAGTGCTTAAACGTCCTCATCATCCAATGTGCAAAGCAGATGAAGTAGCCGCTCTCATGCCAAATGCCACTACTTTTTCAGTCTTAGATGCAAAAAGTTCCTTTTGTCAAATTTCATTGTTAACCACTTTCAGTACACCATTTCATAGATACAGATATTTGAGAATGCCATTTAAGATAAACTCTGCCAGTGAAGTAATTCACCGTCAAATGGAGCAAATTTTTTCTGGTTATCCATGTGCTATCACAGTAGACGACATTATTGTAGGTGGCAATGCTGAAGACGAACATGACAGAAATCTTTGGAAAGTTCTAGGCCATGCACGTGAAATCAGTCTTAAACCGAATCCACAGTAGTGCAAATTCAAACTGAAAGAAGTTACTTATGTGGGGCATTTGTTTACCAGTTCTGGCTTACAACCACATCCATCTAAACAAAGAGCAATTTTTGAAATGTCAGTTCTAGAGAATGTCACATCTTTATAATGTTTTCTAGGTATGGTCAACTTTTTAGGAAAGTTCATCCCACACTTGAGTGAGCTTTCTGCACCATTACATGAGTTGACATGCAAAAATGTTAATTGGTCCTGGTTGGAGCAACACCAAAGAGCATTTGATATTCTGAAGAAAAAAAATGCCATTCCACCCACACTGAGATATTATGATGCTCACAAACCTGTAACTCTTTCCTGTGATGCTTCAAAGTACAGCCTTGACACAGCATGTCTTCAAGAAGGCATACCAGTAGCTTATGTATCCAGAACTTTAACTCAAACAGAGATACAGTATGCACAAATAGAGAAAGAGCTTTTGGCGTTAGTGTTCGCATATTTGAAGTTCAGGGATTATATTTATGGCAGACCTATCCAAATAGAGACTGATCACCAAACTCTAGTGAGAATTTTGAAAAAGCAAATGCATACAGCCCCAGCAAGCCTGCAATGCATGATGTTAAAATTGCAAAAGTACAATTTCATTATTTATACAAAAGGCAAATATTATACCCTGCAGATGCTTTGTCAGAAGCACCCGGACAAACTTTTTTTCGTTGTCATGTCTTGATGAGCTCAGAAATCACATAGCTTCAAATCCGATACTCCAGAAGCTGAAACATTTTATCAGTCAAGGATGGCCAACACAAAAAATCAGTTTACCACTTGACATACAGATGAGCTCATGATGGACAATGGCATCATCAAGAAAGGTCCTAAAGTGGTAATTCCTACAGCATTACAACAGCAATATATCAAAATTTTACACTGAGGTCACCCGGGTACTGATTTAACCAAAAGAAGGGCAAGAGACATTGTATTTAACCTTCTATGTCAAAAGATATAGAGAAGAAAACTCTAGTATGTTAAATTTGCACCAACAAAAAGAACCACTTCATCTAAACCAGATTCCTGAATTACCATGGTCGACTGTTGCTACCGATATTTTCGAATGGAATGGTCAGCATTACTTAGTGTTAGTAGACTCTTATTAGTCATTATGAAATTGAAGAGACGTTTTTCTGTCCATGGTAGTCCGCACAAAGTCATATCTGACAATGGTGCACAGTTTACAAGTCAGCAGTTTAAGAAATTTACTGAGTTTTGGGACTTTGTCCATGTAACTAGTAGTCCTGAGCATCCACAGTCCAATGGATTAGCTGAGCATGCAGTTCAGAGTGCAAAACATTTGTTGGAAAAATCTAAGAGGGATGGTACAAATGTTTTTCGTCACTTACTCAATCTCAGAAACATTTCTTGAGATAATTTGCTTTGTTCACTTGCTCAGAGATTAATGTCCAGATGGACAAGAACAACTTTACCGATCAGTAAACAATTGTTAATACCAAAAGTAAAGAACAACAGAATGGTCAAAATTTAACTTTCGAGAAAGCGTCAGTCACAAAAGTTGTTCTACGATAAGTCCAGCAAACCTCTTAGATCATTAAGACAAGGAGAAGTTGTGAGAATGCAATCAAGGATATGACCAAGTGAGAATTGTAAAGAATATTTGTGAAGAACTGAGATCTTACATCATACAATCTGAAGGAATGGATTTCAGAAGGAATTGAAGACATATATCGACAGTCTTCGAACCAGTAATGCAACAGAATGCCTGTGTTGATGAATCTGTTTCTTAGAATGGCTCTACACCTGTTCGAATTCCAGAGGATAGTGTACTTTCTTCCAATAATCCTGATCTAATCCCCAAAGTTCCAATTGTGAGAGAATCCCCAGAGACTGTCCCTGTTGCTAAATCCAGTCAAAGTTTTTATGTGACCAGATCGGTTAGAATTTCCAGAGCCAATCTGAAATGCACAGTGAATTGGACTTGAGTTCAAATTTGTTGTTAAATGTTGATGTGATATCCAGCTTGTAAAATGTCTTGTTCTCCTACTAGATGTCAAACAAATTGAAGAGACAGGATGTAGATCAGTGTGTGTCTTGAACCTAGTCAGCCCCTGTAGCTAGATAGCATGTGCATGCAAGTTACTCAGCACATGCAAGATCAGTGCCATTTTGTATTCATTCAGTGTGAGTGTTAGATTGAATGGAGATGCACATGCGAGTGTGTGTGAAGTAATGAGTCGGTCAGTAAGCATATGAAGTTTGAATTATGTGTTCCAGCTGCAGCTCCTGATCTGTTTATGTGCAATGAACAACTTTGGGTGGGAAGTTGGCATAATGGTTAAGGTGTTTACCTTACAGACATAAGATGCAGGGTTTGATTCTCACATGGGGTATTTGGCTAGGCTTAAAATGGCCCACAAGGGCACTTAGCCTAGTACTAATCTATGAACCTATGAACCCATCCTGTGTCTCAGTGTCTCATTTGAATACACGAGACATGCGACACTTTCTATATATTTCATTTAGTTATTTAACAACATGTTTATCCTTACATTACAAATGCAACTGTTTCAGAGATGCAAGCTCACGTTGCTATAAACCTTCTCTCATGCCTAATACCTGTAATTCCTTACCGCACTCAAAAGATTATTTTTTTCTTCCCCCATATCAATAGATTTCAGTTACTCTACACATTTTCAAAAACTTTCATTTTCTGCTCTACATTGTTGTTTCTATTCTTGTTCAAAGCTTTTTGCATATTTAATTTATATATACATACATCGTAAGATTTATGCATCCCATTTTTGTCATCTTACTTTCTGATAAGATTGTATGTGTTCTCTTTAGTGTGTGCTTCATTTTTTCCTGCTTTGCCTGGGTCATGACTGAAAACAGTCCTTGGACCAGATCACTTACCCAGTAAACAAATGTTAAATAAATAAACAAAAGCCAGCAACTGGAGGAGGAACAAGGCTATATCTGCAGGTCAAAGTCACAACGCTATTACTAAATCATAGCAGTTAAGAGGTATTTAATTATATATCATATTTTTTTATATTTAACAATTTACTTTCAGCTGTATTCAAACTTATATTGCCCACGGCCCAGATCCTCTCCTTAACCATTCATATTCACCATACCTCCACCATTACACTGGATATACAACACCAACACACACAGCGTTATTGTAGCATTTAATCCACTTGAAACAGGTTGTTGAAAGAGTGAAAGTACATGCCATTTGTCCTCAGGCCAGGGAAAGTACTACAAGCACTTTTTTTGCAGCTCAACAGGGTGCAGTATCCTAGGTCACAATGTCAGCTCAGGTCACCCAAATGGTAATCTGACTGACCTTTCACCTCTAACTATTCTACCTCTCTGACAGGCTATGGGAATTCACTTAAATGTTGGCATTAGAATCCTTTCATAACTCCTTTTGAAGTGTTCTACAGAGAAAGCAACGTATTACAAGAAAACAGCTGCTGAAAGCCCCCAAAAAACTAATTTCACAGTCAGCACAGTCTTAGGATTATAGCAGTACTTCTATAGTAAGATCAGAGCCTACTGCATCAAGCAAAGTCGTTTTAAACTCCTGCTGGTTCTCAAAAGTGCTTGCATCTGTGATCTCATTCCATTATTTGGCATTTGCTGAAAAGAGCTAAAACTGATTTAGAACATCTGAAATTAATAGTCATTCTGCTTTTAACCATGGCCTACCTGTATTCCCATTAATATCACAAATATCTCTTTGTCATTTTGGACAAATCCATGGTGCCGGAGGGTCTGAATGACTGGTCATTACTAGAGTGGCACTTATTTAGATATAGTCACATGATCTTACTGAGTTTAGCATTTACAGTAGCTAATTCTGGCTATTCCGCTAGTTGTTATGTGATTGTTTATCTGATGTATTTAAACTGTATCTGATGTTCAGCCATCTACATTCATAAATAGTGTTTGTTCAGCACTGTTATACAATGCTTTTTGCATTATCTACAATTTCATCTTTTTTGTGCTCTTAGTTTGTATTATTCTTCTGTGGATAACAATGTCATGAGACAAAATTGGCTTCATGATTCAGTTCGCCTACTTGAACAAAATCAGATAAATGGGGCTGTCCTTTCAGTTTTAATCTGTATGCCTAGAATGTCACAAAATTTACAGACAGGTTATTTAATAACAGAAACTTCATACAAAAAATGTTGCACACAGGTAGCAGATTGGAGTATCTATGTTATTTCTAGGGAATTTAGTACAGCTTTATAGGTTCTGAGTAGTCGTTTTCTGTTTCAACTTGAGAGAACTCAATAATCATGACATCTTACAAGATACAGAGCATTAGCAATAAAATCAAAGTAAGAAAAGGCAAGCATTCACCATCATCATACCAAGATCATTTAAAGTTTTGTTTAATTTAATTTAATTTTATTTGTTGACCAAGGTAGAGCAACAGACCTTTTTCGACTCAACCCAAGAGAACTGTCTGGCTAAATGACTTTATTTATTTTATTTATTTATTTATTTTACATTTGTTGACCGGGCTAGTCTGGCTGGATACATGTCCATTTTCAGCAGAGGCCCGAGGAGAAAAGCTCCACTATATACTAAGTACATTACATAAAAAAAAAAAATTTACTACTCTAAGATTAGTCAGAGTCACGTAGTTAGGTAATGGAGGCTGAGGGGAATCAAACCCTGGACCACAGGAAATAGCTTTTTAACACTTTCTTAATCCTCTGCACCAATTGTCAGACACGACATACAGTTACGAAGAGAACAGCAATCTTGAGCTCACCAGAGGGGAAGCAAAGACAATGTAAAAGTAACAGCACATTAGGATTCTGAAACATATTAGCAATTTGTATCAGTAGTCACTTGGCAAGCCTAAAGGACAGTCAGACAGAGTTACTGACTTTAAATTTCATCAGCTGAGTAATCACACTGGCCAGCGGTATCTTCTTCAGAGAAGACTATGGAGTGCAAAATAAGGTAAGGCACTCAGAATCTAGTGGGTACTGATGTGTTGTTTTACATTACCTCGAAAGTACTGGCAGACAGAAAAACTGCAAAGCAGAATGGTACATCTCAAGGCATAACCTTGCACATACGTACATGGCAGATCTCTGATATTCCTTTCTAAATATTATTGGCTCAGGTATACTTATAATGGTTACACTTTCACAGGCTGTATCAGGAGTAATAGAAGGCCTTTCTTCCCACTTTAGTTTTTACCTTTGGGATACGAAGTTGCATTGTAGGGGAAAAGAATGGGTGGCTTACTAGCTGATGCTGTCTGTCTGTCTATCTGTACATCTATCTTTGATAGCGTTGAGTCTGCAGTGGCCAAAAGTCCATTGCAGTCTGACCAGCTTACATAATGAAGACTGCTGTTGACATCTTCTTGCTACAGAACAAAATCTTGCAAAATGTGCTGTATGTTGCGTGGTAATTCAGTGGCACATATCTAGAAATGGTCAGTATACATGAGTATACATTATGTAGTAGCTTAGCAAGCAAGAATGCATGAGTAACTGTAAGACAACCTGCAGAATACAGAAACAACTCTGCTGTCTACACCAAGCCTTAAGCCCACTTTTTTCCACTATTTCTTCACTCCGTTTAACAACTTGCCACATAAATTCAAGATGTTCCAAAGAAAGCAGAAGGAAGAGACTGATATGATACAATTATCCAAAGTATGAACATCAGGATGGCTCAGATATATCAATCCAGTGGACGCAGGGCAAGCTATAATGGAGAAAGGGAGTTAGTGAAGAAAAGATGACTTGGACACAGATGAATATAAATAGTTTAAAAGGGTCTAACATACATGTCTGTCAGTCAGTCTGTTAAATAGAATACTTCTTCGCATACTGGGTAAAGGCACAGGTGTGGGCCTTACTAGTCAATAAAGGAGGTGACTTTTCATTTCCATATGGGGACCCTGCTCTACATATGCTTCTACGAACAGGCCATATGACTGAAAGGTGGTTTAATTATACATCCTCTAATGAATGTGCAACACTGTTTTCCAAACAATTTAATAAGATGTTCTGTCACTGTCTTAGTCTCACTTGCATAGCACCAGGAAATACCATCTATAGAGAGGAAAATCCTTGGTCTTTAGTCTTAATGCTTGTTGAATAAAAACATTCAGGGGCAACAATTCCCTCTCATTTGAAAAAAAAAATAAAGCTTCACACATCAGTAGTTGTAGAACTTGTCAGAAAAAAACACTAAGGCAAACAGCTGAATCCCACAAACTGTAAACCTCTTCTAAGCTTTTTCTATGTGCTTACTTGAGGCATGCACATTCTCTCTAGTTTGTATTACTTAATTACTGCACTGATCCCAGAGTGTCTATTCCAGGGCAGCTCATAAAATCTCTCTTTCTCAAGCATGAAGTATATCAACAATAAAGTATATAAATGTATGGCTCACAGCTGAGAGGACAACGCATTAAGCATTATCTTAGAAAACCCAAACTCTCATATAGCCACTAATTAGCTCTTTGCTATCTGTCTGTTTCCACTGACAGAAATCATATACACATTTAAACTTTTATCAGAAAACAAGATATGAGTATGTGTCTGCATAACATATTCTCATATGCATATACAACTAATACAGTTAAAAATTCCTCTGGGGCAGTTACATGTAACTGGCATTAACTATGAAAAGAAATAAACATAAATTTCTATGGTTAGTAGAAAAGTTATAAGTGAACAGTGGTGGGAATTAGCTTTACTGAGGAGCAAAGGAAAAAATAAAAGAAAAGAAAATATGATAAATGGTTAGGCTTAAATTTCTCTTCTCTGCTATCATGGTACTTTAGATAAGACATGGGCAGGTGAAGTTTGTTGTCATGGGACTGCTCCTTTGCTCAGAATGAAAACTCATTAGAGAACAGTGGTTAACATGCTCCACAGTGCTGGGTGTAAATCCTATTCCCTCTCACTTTCATCATGGAAGACTCTACATTTTGGTAACCAGGTAGGCCTCAATAGTCTGATGACCTTTACCATAGGAGATGTGGGAACTGAGCTCCATAAAATATACATATAATCCAAACGATAAGCATATTTACCGAAATATTACACAGCTTATTTTATTTTTCATAATAGGCATGTCAGACACAGAATATGTTAGAATACTGAACACACAATTAGCTACCAAACAGTTAAATGTATATGCACATAAATACAAATATTTCTAACAGTACCACACCCCAAACTCCACCCACCCACAGAAATTAACATTTCCACAAATGTGGCTTCTGTTAGTTTAGCAGCCTAGGTACGGGAAGAGCTGGCTAGAGACATTGGGAGTGAGACACTGCTAACAAATCACCCATCCTATAGAGGGGAATGGCAGCTCAACCCATGGCATTAGGGGCACCTAGTAGGGACTATGACTGCAAGTGGCAGCAGGACTGAGGTGTCCAGCAAACAGCTTAGTTACTGCAGATGAGACATTCACTCATACATGGAAGCGTAGCACTGGGGCTAGCACACGTCTAAGGCTGCTTTCAGGGTGATGGAGGGTTAGGGTAAGCACAATAAAACCCTGATGGTTGCCGGAGTGATGGTCCTCAGCAGGACCTAATGGTCATGTCACTCAGTAAGGAGAAAGGTAAGAAGGAATTGTCTCAGCCCTGCGAGTATATCAGAAGTGCATTATTGAAGCATTTACTAATTTTCATAGATAAACAATAAAATGCAGGCATCAGGACTTAAACAACACCAGCCTCCAATGGGGTAATACTACTTTCAGACTGAGCAACTCTCTCATTTAAACATAGATATTGCATTAGTGTTTTATGAAAAAACACGTTCAGTTATCAAGGATGTTTAAATATGCTTCAGAACATTACAGTATTTATTCAATTCATGCTGATTCATCAACAAAATATCTTGGGCATAGGTTTATTCATTATTAGCTAAACACAGAGAATGACTCAAGACATAAGTAACATCCTGTCTGGCACAAAATTTAACACAGCTTTTTAATAAGAATTTACATACTCCCTGACATTACTTTGCACTTTATACTAAGACAAGTTCTCAGCAGGAATTTCTCAGACTGTACTGGATGAAAAAAAACAGAAAGTTTACCTAGGTAAGTCTAGCTAACAAAATGACTCTCCACAGTGAATGTAGACTCCAGCCCTGACTGTTTCCTAATGAATTGGCTGTCCTCTCTACTGGACATGAATAATCTACGATTGATGTTGCCTGGAGTATGAATGCAGGCAGCCACCAAGTGCTGTCAATGACCGAAATGAGGCAATAGACTTCAAGATATAGTATATTTATATAGTTTATTTATATTTATCAGAAGAGATCCACCAATCAGTATACCATGTCAGGTATATTCTAATGTATTCCAATGATCCCATAACATACACACACACACACACACACACACACACACACACACACACACACACACACACACACACGCGCGCACACTCACACTCACACATGCGCACTCACACACACACGTAGAATTTGCTAAACATATTTATGTCTGTAAGTGAGATTGAGGTACGTGTTTTAAGGTACAAGTGCAAATGCACAAATGTGTCCTGATTAGCAAGTTGTGGAAGGTATTACAGGATCCAGACATCATATGTGAATGCTTATCTCCTTGTTACCCATCCCTACTGATATTAAAGAAGGATTACTTGTCACATTTAATTTCTCCAAAA
Source organism: Protopterus annectens (assembly GCF_019279795.1). NCBI lineage: Eukaryota > Metazoa > Chordata > Ceratodontiformes > Protopteridae > Protopterus > Protopterus annectens. The sequence continues at coordinate 358,035,250 of NC_056751.1, forward strand.
CTCTAAATTCGTAAAATCAAATATGAATGCAGCTCTCACCCTACCAATGCAATTACACCCATTCACTATGCCCCAAGGAAGACAAATAAAAGTATTTGCAATAACAACACTAAGACAGAAAAAAACATCACAGACGGACTATGCCCAGCTTTTTAAATGCAATTTTCTAGCTGTACCATTGTTAAGAAATGTTTTCCAAAAGTCATTCACAATCATATATAAAATGATGTCAGGACAGTTGCTCTACTCTAGGGCAGTTAACAATCAAAGTTGTTTTCAGCAGTCATTTTTATATCTAAAACAAATACTGAAAAACATTTCTACACAAACAGGTGATTTCCATTTGGAATCTTCTGCCTGCATCAGTTTTCTAACTGCTAATATCACATGAAGTTGCACTTGTCACGGGTAAGTTGACTTACCAGGTTGTAGATGATCTTTAGATTTTTGTACTGGCTTTATTCCACTTTTCAACAAGTATCTCAAATTAAAGGGAAGACTGGTGAACTCTGAAAGAAAAAGTAGCCAGATCAGGAAAAAGTCCACAAATGGAACCCCCTACAGTAAGACCTGTCAGGAAGCAAAGGAAATAACAGCAGTTCTGACTTGCTACTCCCAGCTTGTAGGCCTGCCAGAATTATAGCGTAACCTGAGCTGCCTCTATTGGCTGAAAAGAGAAAGAGCAACACAGCAGATGACATTTTCTTAAAACAACCAACTCCCTCCCCCTCAGATCCTTGTCAAGTGTGCTGGGCAGATTTCACCCTCCCTCCAGGTAGGGGTGGAGTTTCAGAAACATCAGTGTCATGTAAAACTTGAAAGTTTGCTAAGTATAGTCTGTGCAGCAGAGCCTTTATCTGATTCGACAGGTTTTTATGCCCAGCAGGTTTTCAGCTTGTATCAAGTGACACTGTAAAATGACCAGGAAACAGGTTGATCCGTACAGGTGCTTGCACAAAACCATGGTGCTGATTTCCTAATTATGTCACCTCTTTCAATTGTCACCTGATTGCTAATGAGAAACAAAGATGCCTTGGCTGGTGAAATGAAATGCATTTGCTGTTGTGACAGCACACTTGCTAAAGTAAAATCTTGACAAAACGTAACCTAGTAGGTCCTTGGGTTTCAGGTTTTAGAACAGTAAAGAAAAAGTAAGTCTAATTCATGTATCTGACAATGGACAGGATGTTAGCTGACCTTTATGGATGAGATCAAAGTACTCTTGGGGAGGTTCAGTTCATTGTGTCCTTGTAATAAGCAACTACTGCCCTTAAAAAGACTGTATGTTAAAGATGCTATTTGTATTATTACAGATGTTCATGCATTTTCACAACAAACATGCACATTTACTGGGTAAGTATACAGTTCTTAGATGGTCTCTGGTATGTCTAGCCTGTCCACATTTCTTGCATACAGCATGCTTAAGTGCATATTATTGCTAGGCTCATGAATGTTAACCAATATTTTTGTAGGCATGCTGTATTGTAATTATTGTATTGTAAGCTGCATTTCAGGGATTTCAACCTTACCCTTTCTGAGAGTTTTGCATTATAGCTCAGTCCTAAAAGTGTGGCCCAGAGAGATGTTTAAACACATATAGAAAGTGAAACAAACAACAGTACTTTCTGTGTTAGTAATTATGTAGTGATGGTCTTGGCGACAGAAAAAAAAAAGGTTAAAGAAATGACCATTTTCAGATATGACTAAGGAACGCTGAGTGGCACACATGGTTTAAGTTAAAATGTTAACACTCAAACATTGATCTAGCTAATGCTGATAACTCACAGTATATCTTTCTAAAGTGATGACACTGTTTTCTGCATAAAACATGCTTGCTAAAACTCATTCTAAGGCAAAATTGCCTTCATTTGAAGTTTGGGTTATTGTAAAAAGAGAAGCTTGTTGCAAGATATATTGAGGCAACCTCTTAGTACAGGAAATCTGGACAAAACCCAAAATAGTGTGTGTGTGTGTGTGTGTGTGTGGTGGTGGTAGGGGGGGTCAGGAACAAATATAAATATTACTCTTATAAATCTAAAAAAGTTGATAGAGTAACAGGGTTTGCATTAGCATGAATTTTTTTACAGGTTATTTATGACAGCATGAATTGTTTGAGGGATATGAATCATGAAACTCAAATGTCTGCATTTATTTAGTAACTTTAGTCCTCTGTGATGTGTCAGAAAACAAAAAAATTTAGGTGATGTTGTAGAGCAGTACCCCCCACCCATTGGACTGTGCAAAAGTGGGAGTGGCCTGTGTTACTGACATGACAAATGGCATTTATTTATATATAAATAACACTTTATTGCTTTCAGTGCCACTGATGACCCAGACTAATTCTTAAAACATCAATCAGGTGTATTAAGCACAGAATATATGTGCGTGAATGAAAGGGAGGATAGAGGAATGGTGAGGATGCAGGGAGTAGAGTTGGCGATGGTGGATGAGGTTAAATACTTGGGAGCAACAGTTCAGAGTAATGGCGAGTGTGGAAGAGAGGTGAAGAAGAGAGTACAGGCAGGGTGGAGAAGAGTGTCAGGAGTGATTTGTGACAGACGCGTACCAGTAAGAGTGAAAGGGAAGGTCTACAAAAGGGTAGTGAGACCAGCTATGTTATATGGGTTGGAGACAGTGGCATTGACAAAAAGGCAGGAGTCAGAGCTGGATGTGGCAGAGTTAAAGATGTTAAGATTTGCACTGGGTGTGACGAGGGTAGACAGGATTAGGAATAAGTATATTAGAGGGTCAGCCCAGGTTGGACAGTTTGTCAACAAAGCCAGAGAGGTGAGATTGCGTTGGTTTGGACATGTGCTGAGGAGGGATGCTGGGTATATTGAGAAAAGGATGCTAAGGATGAAACTGCCAGGTAAGAGGAAAAGAGGAAGGCCTAAGATAAGGTTTATGGATGTGGTTAGAGAGGACATGCAGGTGGTTGGTGTGACAGAGCAAGATGCAGAGCACAGGAAGAAATGGAAACAGGTGATCCGCTGTGGCGACCCCTAACCGGGAAAAGCCGAAAGAAGAAGATTAAGCACCAAATTACACTGTTTAAGAGACAAGACATCTAGAGGGACAGGTCCATATTAGAAGAAAAAAGAGCAATACTGCATTGTAGTATTGTAATAATTCCAGTTATAGTGCTGTTTCTTTAGCATTATTTAATTTTAGTACCCCCTTGAGCTAACGTGCCAAATACACAATGAATATTCATGAGGCCGGTGAAGACATCACTATGAATATTTATTCATTGTTTGAACACATCACTGGGTGTTGGGTCAAGAGCGGGGTTTAGGCAGGACTTTCTACTGTGCATCTGGGGGTACAGTTCTAAAACAACACCCAAATTTTATGAGGAAAAGACCAAAAATATAAGGCAAAACTCTGGGCATTCTTCTAAATTCTGAACAACTGTGAGGTATGTACTAAGGGACTTTACAGAGTTCAACTAAAAGCTTGTCTCAAATGCGTTTTGATAGCTGTGATAGTACTTGGGTTTGTAATTGAAACTAAGTGCTTTAAATATGGTGCTTGCCACTTAATTGTGCTATAGCAGCTGTAGTCTTCATGAAGCTGCAGGGTTTCATGCAGTTTCACACTGCTTTCTGGCATTTGGTTAGCTATCTGCTCTTATTACTTATGATTACAAATCTGTGTTCTAAAAGTTTACACTTAGCTATATGTAGTCTGCTCAGTTTTGCAAGGAGACTTGTTTTCTTATACCAATTTCTTTACAAAATCTGATACAAGCTCTGAACCCCTCACACCATCTGTTATGTGCAGGCACTGACTAGTTACTTGGTCTGTAAACTTCTACAGGCGACTGGAAATTGTGACTGCAGTGAGACAGATCACACAGTTAAGAATCATAGTTATATCAAAACAAAGAAAAGGTATGATAGGAAGAGACAGAGAGAGAGAGGGAGAGAAAGAGAAAGCAATATGTATATATATATATATATATATATATATATATATAAAATGAGAGAACTCCAGAAGGCTATCAGGGATTGAGCTTCCACAGCAAAAAGCAACCTTGTGCAGTGCTATTTTACTATTCAACCCACTCCCACATCTGCTGCAATCATCATGCAAGTGTGTGTGTGTGTGTGTGTGTGTGTGTGTGTGTGTGTGTGTGTGTGTGTGTGTGTGTGTGTGTGTGTGTGTATGCTAATGTGCTTGGGGAGGTTCTAAGCAACTAAGGCTAGTGAAATTTAACTTATGCTCTCTGTAGCATGTCTGAATGTGATTTGTTTTTAAGTATAAAATGTTATGATGGACACCTCTGGTTACACTGTAAAGTGAAGCAGTTGTGTCATTAATGCCAACATACACCGGCATTTTAATCAAACTGGTAACTTTTATTCTATGCAAAATGACAGCTCAGTGAAAATGATGCTTAACAGTTCAGTCATTGTGAATGCAATGGCAATAGACACAAGACTCAGTGCATTATAGGATACATACATTGTTAAAATGGCTATGCTGTACAATAGTGTTGAAGTGGTAATGTCTATAATATATATTCACAGCATATATAGATTCATGCAGTTCAGCTCTGCTCATCATTATATCCCCCCTCCCCACCACCTAAGGAAAGAGAAATTCTGTTCAGAATTACAAAGTATGGATGTGTGTACACAGTCGATTGCACACATACATTTAACACTCTGGATTGATCCTGTCAATACATATATTAAATACTTTAATACTATTATTTATGAGGGAATAACTTGAGAAACATCAGTAGCAATAAACTTTCAACAAGAAATTCTGATATAGTCACTTTTCTGACCATATAACTCTACTACAGTCTTCGTAACAAATCAGTACTCAACTTCACACCAGCTGAGTGTCACTTGACCAGCAAAGGAACTTAAAATTGTAGAAGGAAAACTATTATACAGTACATATAGTTATGACAGACATCATTATGCTTAAAGCCACTCTGTAAAACGCTTTTAACAAAATCAAGAGCAGTCACATCTGGTTTGGTAAAACACATGTTGTTATCACATATTGTAGATTTTGAACTTCATCTCTTGTCTTGAGTATTGGGTTGTGGCAATGCTTCTGCAGGAAAAGGAGCATTCTTGTTTGCTGTAAACCTGGTTAATTTTAGTTGAAACACTTCAATCTTGTTTTGGAACATGACTTTCTGGTTGAGGTTTATCAATAACTATGCAAACATGCCTCTGATTTCATCTAACTATGGTGTCATACTCTGTTAGCACCATGCAATGGTCTTTGGTTCATTAGTTCTCTCACTGCAACAATTGTAGTGCCACACTTTTTCTTGCATTCTAACTTCAGGCATACTTGTTGGCTTGTTTTAAGGATCTGCAGAGGTTGTGCCAAATAACATTTGTTGTGGAACCTTAGCTAGCTGCTCATTTTATTTAACTATGTTGCACAGAATTATTTGTAGGCCAAATTTTGAGTATAACATTGGCATGTTAGCCTTTGTCTTTCTGGCATTAGGTGTAGAGTTTACTTCTGCTATACTGTGTGGAATGTAACAGTATATTTATTGTAAGAGCTCTGCAGGAATCGGGCTGTCTCAGTGTCTTTATGGCTGCCTGAACTGCTCTATCAGCTTCACCATCTGATTGAGAATTGTGAGGATGACACATAGTATGGTAAACCCACTGTCATCAACAAACTGTTGAAACTCAGTCAAAATAAACCCTTTGTGTACTATCATCTGTAACCATTTCAGCAGGAATTCAAGATCTTGTGAATGTGGTCTTGGACTTATTTCTTGACTTGTTATGGTCGGTACATGTATTATTTCTGTGTATTGAAAGTAATAGTCTGCAACTATGAGATAACTTTTGCTCTCAAACTCACACAAATCAGTAGTTATCTTTTGGAAGAATCCTGTGGTAAGACTTTCAAAATTAATGGCTCTCTTCTTTGTGATGGTTTATGAACAATACAGAATTGATACTTTGATACAGGCTATGCGATTTCTTGGTTGATGTTTTGAGACCATACTGACATGTTGTCTTTTTCTTGACATCTTCTGATACCTTGATAACTTTTGTGTATTTGACAAAGCACTTCAGCATATTGTGAGGAGGGTACCACAGCTCTTTCTTGATAAAGCATTAAGTCATGCTCTGATAGTTGCCCTTTGACTATATAGTACTTATACATGAGATGTTCTGTTTATATCTAGCAACATGGCCCTCCATCGTGAACACATTGAATAACAGATTGCAACTTGAGATCATTTCTGGTAGCTAGTTTTAATCTTTCTAGTCTCTTGGTAGTTATAGGTCGGGGTGTCGTTATGCTCTGCACATAGGTGACATTGTCTTCTTTGGTATCTGACAATAGTTGACCACACACAGGATTTCTAGATAACATGTTTTCCAGATACATGGATTGTTGTGTCTTAATCCTTCTCTGTCTCATTAATAGTCCTGGCACCTGGATGGCACTTTGTCTAGATAATAGGAATTAATCAGTGAAGCCAATGGCTTGTGTTGTCTGAAGATGTAAGCTGGAATCCTAATAGATATCTGAAGAATCTCTCACATGTTCACATGCACTTGCAAGCCACTCATTTTTGATCTGCAAATATCTTCCTTTAGCATTATTTAGCATTCTGAAGCAGCAGGCAAAAGCAGGTAACACATGTTCATCAGTTTTGAGTGATGCAAACCTAAGCATAGATACTGTCATCATCACTCACTGCTGTTGGTTTAGTGACATCATAGGAAGTTCTCACTGGAGCTGTGGTAAGCATTTCCTTCACTTTGCTGAAAGTTGAGTTTGAGCATTTCACCATGACCAGGACACATCTTCCTTTAACAAGTTCATCAGTTGTTATAACACCGTTGATAGATCTGGCACATAGGAGGTAATTGTGCCTAGGCTTGTCTTAATTCAGTTACACATGAATAGTTCAGCTATTGCTCTGACCTTGATTGTATCTAGTAGAACTTCACTATCACATACAGCAATGAGGATATTGTGGCTTCATAAGAGAATACCAATTCTGTATTCATGGTCACAGCTGAAGCACTGAAGCACTCCATATGTAGTTGTTTAATTGTAGCAAGCTGCTTGTTACAGTTTCAGAACAGAAGAACTTTCTTTTTCTTTTCATCTTTGAGAAGACCTTTATTTATTTTTTGCTCCTCAATCTTGAGTTCAGTAGGATGTCTGACCAGAGGCCTGCACAGTCCATAAGATGACCCAGTTATAGTTCTGAGTAGATTAAACTGGTAACTATGCTCTTGCTTACCTGAAAGATATTACAGTCTACAGACAGCCCTGGCAAGCACATGCTCAAAATATTAGAGAGGTGACAGGCAAACTAAAAAAGGGAGGATTAACTATTAAGCTCAATAAGTATCAGGTAGGAATGGAAGTGTCATACTTGGGTTATAGAGATGCTTGTGTTAAGACTCATCCATAGCTTGCCAAGGTGGAGATTTTTGAGGCAGAGCATAAACCTGTTACTAAGGATGTAAACATGATAGCCTTTTAAGACAAATAATTGAGAAGAGTACCACAGCAGTGCATTTACGTATCAAGCTTCATCTCTGAGGGTGTCTGCAAAAAGTTTGCTTGAGGTCTAGAAGAGACAGATGTAATAAGTTTATGCATACACATGCCACTGTTTTCTGAATCGGAATGCAATACATATGTGAGCTGCACTTTACCTGCTTCAGGTTTTATCAGACTTAACTAAAATATGCAATTTAGTCTGTAATACATGTGCTATGTGTGGCATGACAATAGGTAAGAACTTGTGACCTATTTCTGTGAATATAAAAAATAAAGAAAAGAAAATGCAAAGAATCTGTGATTGACATTGAAAAGTTGTAATTTCCTCCCTTCTACTGGACATAATAAGAATTATGCACAGGGTATAAACCTGTAATTACAAGATCTGTAGTTGCTCCCAAACATAAAGTTAAGAGCCATGATATGCAGTTGGAAGATTTTCAAGGAGATTGCTGATGAAAATTAAGTAAACAGGCTCATAAGTATAACAGTCTGAAAACCTACTTGGTTGCTTCTATATGACATAATATATAACCGAAAACAGCTGAGAAAGCAACACAACAGCTGAGTAGGAAGGCTACCTGAAGCTTCTGACGTATGCATTCTCTTGTCTCTGTTCTGGAAATTCAGCTACTTTTGTCAAGAGAGTAATTGTTTCCCTAAGAGATAGAAAGAAAAAAAAAAGCTGGAAAAATATATTATTCTTCCTTGCAATTTATATGCTGAAAAAGATACTTTTCAGTTTCTTTGTGCACTTTTATTATGTCTCTATGTTATTTAATTATATTCCTCAGCTCATTCTTTTCAAAGTAAAATATTTTATTGATTCACTTTTAAAAGTCTTCCAGGTGGTCATCTGTTTACATACTTATTAACTGGTAAGGCGGTTTTTGTTACTAAAATGTGACAAATTGCTGGCATCTGTCTCTATTTGGCAAGAATTCCCTGCTACACACTATCTTTATTTATAATTACTTGCTTATTAAGCAAAGTGAAATAGTAACTTGGGAGGTTCACAGAATGATACTCTGGGATAGTGGTAGCTTACTACAATAAGCCAGAAATAAAGGGAGTTGGAAATATTCCCTCAAAGTGTGTGTGTGTGTGTGTGTGTGTGTGTGTGTGTGTGTGTGTGTGTGTGTGTGTGTGTGTGTGTGTGTGTGTGCACATGTGCACGTGCGTCTGTGTGCGTAGGTGAAAGTAAGAGCTTACTTAAAGTACAATTATTGTAGGCAAGCAAGCCCTGAAAGGCAATGAAATGCTGAATAAATAATGAGGAATGGGTAGGGGAACTAGGCCAAAAACTCATTGAGGCAGCCAGTCAGGTGCCTATTCGTGGGCGTGGATGGTGAAGAGACATTCCCAGGACAGCATTTCTCTTGTGGCCAGACTGCACTTAGGGTCTTGTTTAGTGATTCACATTTGTGTGATTTGTTTATAGTTTAGCCAGTTTGTCACCAGTGGTACGACTTGAAAGACCATATCTCTGGTAGCCATTCACATTAGTTGGCAGTGGTGGGATTCAAACCACATTTGACTGCCACTATCCTTCCTCCCTTTAGATTGGTTGACAGTTGTGGGATTTAAACCCCATCTGCAGAACAGTTAATCTCTTTGCATAAACAACAGTGCAATTTAAAATAACATTAATAGAATGTTGTGAAGAAGCAGGAGACCATTGTTAACTCATTCACTCCAATGGAGCTCAGGAAGTTTGCAATGTAACTTCCAATGGGCAGAGCCTAAGCCTTTTGACAGAATCAAGTTATGTCCTCACATTTCAAACAAATGTTCATATTTCTGGAACCAGAGGGGTTATGAAATAAGTGTAAACGGCAAACTCTTCAGCACAAACTATTTTATAGTGGTAATACTTTATGTTCTAGGTCTTAAACTGAATTTTATAAGTCACAGTAAACACAGCATTTCATTTGTAATATTTTGTAAACAATTTACAATATCTCAGCAATCACTCAAGTTACACAGATACTGTCAGCAGTGTTTTATTCATCTACCTGAGAGCTTTCATTTGAGGCTAAGGAGTTCTGTCCGTGTTACTTTGTTGTTGAGATATTTAGAACAATGTGAAAATTACATATGTACAAATTAATATCATAAAAAAAAAGAAGTTATGTACTCGCCATAACGTTCCATCTGAGTAGGTAACTTCATTTGCCTGCAACCTGTGGGTATCGGATCCAATTCGGATCTGAGCCGGCAGCTTTCCAAGCTTACAGATCCGAGCTCCAAGCTCCTCCCCTTACCCATAATGCCCTGCTACCTCCTTGTAACCCTCAGATCGAGTTTGCCAGAGAAGGCAATAGAAAGTTTCTATAACCTAGTAATCCTTATCACTTTGCAATGGTGAGGACTGAACAAGGTATACACAGGCTCATAACTAGCAAACCATAGGTCCGGGGGAAGGAGGGAGGGCTGGTTGCAGACAAATGAAGTTACCTACTAAGATGGAACGTTATGGTGAGTACATAACTTCTTTATCTGAAGTAGTTAACTTCATTTGGTCTGCAACCTGTGGGACAGCGTCCCCAGCTACCAGAAACTTGGGAGGCCCTTATGGAAGGATATTCCGGAGCACTGCGGAGCCAAAAGAAGCACGTCCTCTGGATATGAGATCCAATTTATAGTGTGAAATGAAGGTATGTGAAGAAGCCCAAGTTGCTGCTGCACAAATGTCATCTAAAGAGACCCTTGACCAAAACGCAGCAGAGGTAGCCATAGATCGTGTAGAATGGGCTCACACTTTTAGGGGCTCAGGACGACCAGAACTTTTGTAGGCGTGGATGATACATTGGGAGATCCATCTAGCTAATGTAACTTTAGTGACTGGCTTCCCAAAATGTGACTTTGCAAAGGATATAAAAAGTTGGTCAGATTTCCTGATATCTGCTTTTCTGTTCAGGTAGAAACGTAGCTGTCTGTGAACATCTAAACAATGGAGTCTGTACTCTCCTTTATTTTATTTATTTATTTTATTTTACATTTGTTGACCGGGCTAGTCTAACTGGATATATGTCCATTTTCAGTAGAGGCCCGGGGAGAAAAGCTCCAAGCATGAACAGTGACAAAGTTAACAATATATAAAAGACAATGAAAATCATAATGCAGAGGTAGCATTGGTCAAAAGAAAAATTATAATAATAACATTTTAAGCAATAAAGGTTATACTAAAAATTATACTAAAAAATTGTACTAAACACAATAGTAGGTATGAGCAATACCAAATAAGATAGAAAAGCCCTCATATTTTATTCTCTATGAAGAAAAGAGTAGTAACTGGATTTGGAGGCATAGGTTAGAGGAGTAGGGATAGGCGTAAAAGCAGGAAGGGGAAAAATATATCAGTCTGGGTTAGCACATGGACAAAGCCAATGAGTTTTAAGATATTCTTTAAGATGTTTTTTAAATAGAGAAGTGGAAGCAAGGGTTAATAATTCAGAAGGAAGCTGATTCCAGTTTTTACCTGCTGTGTTTGTGAAGAGAGAGTCACCAGCTTTGTTGTTGGATTTAATCGAGGAAACTAGGAGCTTATTAGCAGAGCGTAGTGTAGTCAGATTTTTGTATGGTATAATCATATTAGCGAGGATAGGGGTGTTGTTGGGGTGGTATAGGGTCTTTTGAGTGATAAGTAATTGTTGATAGAGTATATGGTTCTGCAGTTCTAGCCATTCAAGTTTTAGTTTTAAAGGGGGAGCATGTGATGAATCTAGCTATGTTATTATAACAGGTAGAAAGTTTGGAGAGGTTGTTTTTAGATAGGTTAGTATATATAGCAGAGGCATAGAAAAGGGTAGAAATGAGGTGGGTCTGGGCAATAGTTTTTCTGGAAGAAGGGGTAAGGAAGGGTTTAATTCTATAGAGGGTACCAAGTTTTTTGTTAACTGATTTTATGGTGGAGTTGATGTGGTCATCATAGTTGAGATGATTATCAATTGTTACACCTAGTAGGCAGGTTGTAGTATCTGGGGTTATGTTGGTAGCATTGTTAGAGGATATAGAGAAGAATGCATTAGGTGATTGAAGAGTTGGAGAAAATAGCAGTAGTTTTGTTTTTTGGGGGTTTAGGAGAAGGTAGTGTTGCATGAACCAGTTTTCAACATTCTGAAAACAGTTTGGGTGAGGGACTGGAGAGAGGCTATGTTCTTAGCTGTACAGATTAAGGTGGAGTCATCTGCATATTGAATGCAGGTGGCTTGAGGTATGTTCATGTGCAGATCATTAATAAATAAGGAAAAAAGAAGGGGACCTAAGATAGAGCCTTGGGGTACCCCAATATTTACTGGAAGTAATGTAGACAGATTGTTATCCCAAAGAACTGCTTGCTGTCTATTTTCCAGATACAACCTAAACCATTTTAATGCTTGTGGATCAAGAGAATGGGCCTTTAGTTTATCTAGAAGTAGGTTATGGTTAACCATATCAAAGGCTTTTGACAGGTCAATAAAAAGTGCAGAGGAAAACGAGTTATTGTTACGATTTTTATTTATAGAGTCGGTGAAGGATAGTAGGGCAGTTGTTGTCCTATGGAATGGTCTGAAGCCATGTTGGCAGTTAGCTAGTAGGTTATATTGTAGTAGGTGGTTAAGTAATTGTTTGTGAATACATTTTTCCATTATCTTAGCTAATGGGGAGAGTAAGGCAATAGGTCGATAGTTAGAAAGCTCAATAGAAGATCCACCTTTATGTAAAGGGATGATGTGGGATACTTTCCATATGGTAGGGATTTTGCCTTCTGAGATAGTTCTGTTAATAAGGAGAGAGATGGGATAGCCTATGGCTTTTGCGGCAATTTGTAGGTATTCAGATGGGAGACGGTCAGCAGAAGGGGTGCAAGGTTTCAGTTTTTGAAGTAGCTTACAGATGAAAGATATAGGTACAGGTTGTATTTGAAAGGTAGGAGATGAAGTCTTGGAGGTGTTTAGTGGGGAAGCAGTAAAAGGTGGTAAAGAGTTGGCTAGTGTTTGAATGGCTTCTGTAAAGTAGTTATTAAAGGCTTTGGGGATCTGGTTGGAGTTATTGTGATTAAAACCTGCTGGGGCCGGACTAGTAGAGTGACCTGGCTGAAGAAGTTTGTTTATCCCTGACCAAAATTTTTGTGGAGTATGTTGGCTAGTTTGTTGGCGATGAAGGTAGAAGTTTTTTTTGTCTCTAAGAATATCGTTCTTGGTGGCATTTCTTAACTGTTTAAAGTGGAGGTGATATGATGGACATTTGGTGGCTCTCCATTTAGCCCAGATTTTATTTCTGAGAAGCATCTTTTGCCTAGTTTGTTTTGTGAGCCATGGGGCAGATTTGGTTCTTATTCTAATAGAGTGATAAAGTGCATGGAAATCTAGGATTTGAAGAAAGGTATTGTTAAAGTAGGTTACAGCCTCATCAAGTTCAAGATGGGTCAGTGGTGACCAGTCACAAGCTTGCAGTTCATTTAGGAAGCTATCTGGATTAAAGAATTTTTTTGAGCGGGAGGTTTTGAGATTAAGGTTATTTGGGATATGGACTTTTTGTCTAGTAATGTAGGTAAGCATATGGTCACTGATATCATCAGGTAGGGTTCCTGGAGTATAGATTTCAGGGTGGCTGTTAATAAGGATCCAGTCAAGAGTAGTTTCCTTACTACTAGGTTTGTGGATTCTAGTAGGAGTGGTTATTAATTGTGAGAATCCAAAGAGATTTACGTGATTAGTAGGTTTAGGGGAACTACAGGTGGACCAGTCAATGTTAAAGTCACCCAGTACAATGGTCTCCTCTGGTAATTGGGTAGAGAGGTAACTAAGTAAGTTTTCAAGAGTATTGGTATTGTTACCAGGGGGAAGATAGATACAAATTAGATAGATAGATTTGGAGTTATTGATTTGGAGTTTGATAGTCAGGATTTCAGATTTGGTATCTAATGATGGTAGCACATTAAAAGGAGAAATTTGGATAATAGATTTATAGAGAATGGCTATACCTCCACCTTTTTTGGTTTTACGGTCACATCTGAGGATGTTATAGCCAGGAGGGCTAATTTCCTGGTCTAGAGTAGTTGGTTTTAGCCAAGTTTCTGTAAGACACAGAATATCAAATGAGTGCACCTCAAGGAGTGCATGCAGGTGGGAAATTTTATTGTTGATGCTTCTAATGTTAAGGTGAGCTATCAGGAGGGAGTTAGGTGGTTTAGTTAATGTAGAATTCACAGGCAATGTTACATTGTTAAGGTTATAGGTATAGTCAGTATTAGGGCCAGGGTTTGGATGAATGTCACCATCTAGGAGGGGGTGTTGCTGGGGATATAGTAGAAATTTATGGATTTTGTAGAAATTATTAAAATTATTTTTGAAAGTGAAGTAAGTAACATGGGTTGCTCTGTGATATTTTGGTAATATATAATTAGAGGTACAGGTTATATTACTATGGTTAAGGGAATAGATGAAAGAAGATGTAAAAGTTTGTTGGAAGTTATGGCTTTGTTCAGGTAGAGAAAGATTTTCAAAGAAGGTGAGTGAGTCAGGTATAGTAAGAGGGGCTATCGTGGTAGTTAAGAGTAGTATGTCTGTGAAAATACTTTTGTGTGTTTGGGCCATTTTAATAAGTAGTTATGAGTTGTGAGTAGTTTGTGTGAGTAGGTAAAGTAAAAAATACGAGAGTGTGTTTCAGGAGATAGAGCAGGGTGTAAATTATGCAAATAAGAAATAAGTAGTGGTTATAAAGGAGGTAGAATTGGGAAGTAGTACAGAGAGTGATTAGAAAATGTGAGGGAGTAGTTCAAAAGAGAGGTAATTAGTACTAATTAGGAAAGAAAGAGATAGGGGAGAGGCCTAATGATGAAGAGGTTTGTGATAGGGTTAGAATAAGAGGGGAGTGGTTAGTGAAGTATAAGTTTAGGACCACTAGAGGTGGGTGTAGGTAAAGTAAAAAATACGAGAGTGTATTTTAGGAGATAGAGCATGGTGTAAATTATGCAAATAAGAAATAAGTAGTGGTTATAAAGGAGGTAGAATTGGGAAGTAGTACAGAGAGTGATTAGAAAATGTGAGGGAGTAGTTCAAAAGAGAGGTAATTAGTACTAATTGGGAAAGAAAGAGATAGGGGAGAGGCCTAATGATGAAGAGGTTTGTGATAGGGTGAGAATAAGAGGGGAGTGGTCAGTGAAGTATAAGTTTAGGACCACTAGGGGTGGGTGGGAATTGGGGGTAGGGTAGGGGAGCAGAGTGAGCCCACAGGGTGAACGGAGCTGGTTACAGCCAGTATAGGAAAAGGTTGCAGAGACAATCAGATATGAAGCAGGTTCCAGGTGCAGTGAAGGTGGTCAGTAGCAAGTAAAGTTTGGTTGGGCAGGTTGGAGGTAGAAATGGGTAGAGGAGTTAGAGGAGAGAGATATAATGGAGCTATGGGTGTAAAGGGAAAGGGATAAGAGCAATAACACAAATACAGAAGGTTTAGCAGCTAGTCAAGGGGAGCAGTCAGAGACAAGATCCAGAGAAGAGGTTAGGAAAGAGTGGGGGGAAAAGTAATAGCCTGAGGTTACCTAGGAGCACCACCTAGTGGGCAGAATGCAACAAGGTAACTACAATAAAGGTAACTGTGTAGGGGAGTGAAAGGTAATGGGTATATAGGGGTATGGGAAAAGGGCAGTAGAAACACAGATAGTGAGGGGGTATGGCTGCTAGTAACCTGACTCAGTGGCTTAAATACTATCTCTGTGTGAAACAGGATAGAAATTGCACAGAAACAGTCAACCACCTATACACAGTACAGTGTAACATTAAGCATATACATGTAGAGAACTACGACTAGGTTGTGACATGCTTTCCAGTCCATTAGGATCAGGTCAGAAAACAAATCACTGGGCAGCAGAAACTTTGGCCATGCTTTAGAATGGCTGGGAAATGATTAAAGGGGTCCTTAAAGACCAGGCAGGTTCTTTAGTGCAGGATAGGAGGAAGGGAGCTAGGAGGAATCAGAAAGATAACATATGAATTAGGTAGGGTTAAGGTAATAAGACAATAGCAGCACAGTAAAAAACAAATTCTGGTGAATATAATAAAAAAAAAACAATTCAGTAAGTATACAAGGTAAAACAGTTCAGTACATGTGCAAGGTAACAGCCACTTGGAGTTAGTCTGCGTCGCCCACTGTGGTTATCCTAATATGAACTAAGAAGTCAGAACGCTGCACATAGGAAATATGTGCCAAATGTACTAGGAGATAGGTAATCAGGTCTACCTTAAAAGGGGGAGGCTGTTGACAGGGATACAGGGTAAAACAACTAGTCGCAAGACCAATTTGTACTCCAATATCACTTCCAGAATAAGCAGGTTGTTTCAGGGAAGTGAAGTACAAATTATTTAATCATGCAAAGTCATTGGCCCAGGCTGCATTCTGAAAATTTGGAAAGAAAACTGGAAGATTGAGAGACTGATTGATATTGGCCTCTGAAGAGATTTTGGGCAGGAAGGAGGGAATAGTCCTGAGGGAGACCCTGTCCTTATGAAAGATGATGTATGGGGGCTTACAGCAAAGAGTGTGAAGCTCTGAAATTCTCCTGGTGGAAGTAATGGCAATCAAGAAGATTGTCTTCCAAGATACATACTTTAATTCCACTGTGGCCGCCGGCTCAAATGGGGGCCCAGTTAAAGCTTGAAGAACTATGGTAAGATCCCATGGAGGTACTGCATCTCTGATCGGGGGTCTTAATAAGAAGGCTCCTTTCATGAATGATTTACAGATCTTGGATGAAGCCAGAGGTCCTGAGCTGTTACCGATGTGATAGTGGGAGATAGCCGCCAACTGGACTTTAATAGTGGACGCACTAGCTCCCTGCTGAAAAATATGTGAAAGAAAGTCAAGGACTACTGGGATGGGGGCCGTGAAAGGATCTAGATTCATCATCTTTGCCCAAATGGAAAACCGTTTCCATTTACTCTTGGAGATCTTTCTGGTAGATGGTTTGTGAGCGGCCATTAGGATGGCCTTAACTGAGGAGGATAATCCGGGAGTCCTAACCATTAGGGGAACTGGATCAACCAAGCTGAGAGCTTGAGATGACCCAGGTCAGGGGTCTTGAGCACCAGGGGATGGGAAATCAGATCCGGACTGGGATCTAGGATCCAGGGAGGATGTATTAGATGAGACCGTAAGTAAGGGAACCAGGTCTGGCGAGGTCAGATTGGGGCTATGAGGATAACTCTGCTCCCCAACCGACAAGCTTTCTGTAGGAATTTTGTCATCAGAGGAAGGGGGGATAAGCATACAGAAGACCGGATGGGCAAGCATGAACTAGAGCGTCTCTGGGGGCTTGCCCTGGTGGGGGAATCAGAGCGAAGAACTCACTGCACTTTGTGTTTGAAGGCGAAGCGAAGAGATCGCAGCAAGGTTGACCCTAAGTGAGGAATATTTGGTTCGCAACTGTTGGGTTCAGAGACCACTCATAAGGTGAGAGGATTGTTCGACTCAATCTGTCTGCCAAGATGTTTGACCGACCCGGAATGTGCGTTGCTATGAAAAAGCGGTTGGTGGAGATTGCCCATTCCCACACACTCATGGCCTCCCTGCAAAGAGGATAGGATCTGGTTCCCCCTTGTTTGTTTATGTACCAGACTACAGACATGTTGTCCGATTGAATTGCAATCGAAACCTGGAGGAAGAAGGTGATGGAGAGCCTCCAAAGCCAAAAGCACCACCCTCATCTCCAGTACATTGATATGCAGTGAGGTCTCTGTGGGAGTCCATGTGCCTTGGACGGATATGCCCCTGCAATGCCCCCCCACCCGAGGAGAGATGCGGTCCGTGGTCGCCGTGACTTTTGGGGGAGGTAGGATGAAAGGACGTCCTTCCCGGAGGCCTTTGGAATGAAGCCACTAGAGAAGCGACTCCTTGCACACCCTGCTGAGAGGAATAGGGGTAGATAGGGGTTGAAAAAGAATAGACCATTGCACTTGAAGAGTCCATTGAAGGATTCTCATCTTCAGACGGGCGAACGAGGATAGAGTGATGGCAGCCGCCATGTATCCCAGGGCCCTCAGGACCAATATGGCAGGAGACGCAGGAGACTGAAAGAGGTCCATGATTTGGAGGCAAAGATTGCGTAGCCTGTCGGTTGGTGTCATGTCTATCCTGGCCCTTATGAAATCCAAAATTTGAGTGGGTTGCAGGGATGATTTCCTGAGGTTGATTGAGATTTCTAGTTGGTGAGCTAGTTGTAACAGGTAATCTCTGTTTGAGCAAAGTTGATGCCTGGTGGGGGCGGTAAGGAGCCAGTCGTCCAGGTACAGAAAGACCTGTATGCCCTGAAGCCTCAGATGGGCCGCTATTACTACCATGACCTTGGTAAACACCCTGGGGGCTGTGGTGAGACCGAAGGGTAGGACCCTGAACTGGTAATGATTGGTTCCTAGCCGAAAGTGGAGAAACCTCCTGGATCGTCTGTCCATAAGAATGTGTTAGTATGCGTCTTGGATGTCTATTGAGCACATCCAGTCATTCTCCTGCAACAGTGGGAGAATGGATTGAATAGTGACCATCTGGAATTTCTCTTTGGTTACTGACAGGTTCAGCATTGATAGGTCGAGTATGGGTCTTAGGTCCCCTGTCTTTTTTGGCACCAAATAGAACCTGGAGTAAACCCCAATCTGGACTGCTCTGGGGGGATGGGCTGGATTGCTCTTTTTCTTAGCAGCCCTTGAATTTCTATAGCTGCTGCATCCCTCTGACCAGGTGGGACATCAGGGATTCCTCTTGATTGAGGAGGGGAGGTTAAGAAAGGGATTGAATATCCTCTGGATACAATTCAGAGCACCCAGTGATCTGTGGTGATGGACTCCCATTTGGCTAGGTGTTCTGAGAAGCGCCCCCGACTGCCTCCTGAGAAGAGCAGTCGGGCAACCCCTCAGGGCTGCTGCGCGGGTCGGTCCGAGAAAGGTTCTCTCGACCCAAAGTTCTTCGGGCCCCCTCTGCCTCTGGGCCGGCGTCCACCTTGTCCTTCTCTGCCTCCGAAGGATGAGGTCTCTGGAGCAAAATTGGGTTGTTGAGTCTTCCGGATCCACATCTTCTTCTGTCCCTTTTGGTTCCTGGAATAGGACCTCTGGGGAGCCGAGAAGCGGATCCCGACGGCAGACAATGTCTTCCTGTCTTTCTTACTCTGGAGAAGCGTGTCGTGGATGGTCCTGCCAAAGAGCGTTGAACCGTCATAAGGAGCATTTGCGAAGGACGCCTTGAAGGGTTCTGCAAAATCGCAAAGATGGAGCCAGGCCTGTCTGCGTAAGACCACGCCCATTCCGCTAGCCTTAGCCGCTCCCTCTGTGGCATGGGAGAGGAGCCACATGGATGTGTTGGTGATCGATTTGAGAGTGGCCATTCGGGACGAGAACGTACGCTTGTCCTCGGCCGACATGGACTCTGGGGGTGATCCAGCGTACTCCTTAATCAGGTCACGCTGGAGTCGAATAACATGTGCCATATAATTCAGTGACCTTACAGAGAAGGTCACTGAAGAGATCATCCACTTTCCCAAATGGTCCATCATCCGAGAGTCCTTGTCTGGAGGGTGTACCGAGGAACTCTCCTGTGCTTGTTCCTTCTCGGTGGCCGCCGCGACCACCATAGCATCCACAGGGGCACCCTTACTCCAACATGCCTTGTCCAAGGGGGGGCTTAATATTTTGTCAGGACGTTTGGGGATTGGCTCCACAGTGTCCGGCTCCTTCCATGCCCTGGTAGTAATAAGATCTACCAGGCAGTCGGTGGGGGGGACACCCAAGAGGTAGATGGGCCTGCGTCAAACGCCTCCAGAAACACGGACTCGTCAGAGGAAGGCTTTTGGGTGGACCACCCTCTCCTAATGCGTAACATTTACATGATGTCTCCAAAGGAGACATCTTCAGGGGGTGATCTTGGGGAGCCTTCCCCTTCCTCCAAGTCTGTGTCCTCCGTGAGGGACTCAGGTGAGTCCAAGTGCCTCCTGTTGCACTTCTGCTTGTGAGGAACCTCCTAGGGGGGGCTGTCCAAAGAAGCTTCACCAACGATGTCCTGTTCCTCCAAGGGAACCATCTGGGATGTAAGCGCAGGCTGTCCCTGGGGTCGGATGATGGAGGATAGGCTCAACTGCGTGGGAGCGATGGGCTGGTCTGAAGCAAGAACCGGGGTCTCTAGTCCCTCGAGAGGACCCTCTCCACTATGTCCAATGCCAATAGTGAACTGCTCTCCCTTGGATCAGAGAGCAGTTCTCTCGGCTCCAACATATGGACCGGCGCCGAGGGCGACCCTATCGGATCCGAAAGTGTAGTGTGACCCGACCTGGACAGAGCCAAAGTTCCACTAGCCCCTCCGGATCCGACGTCCTCCCCATGGCTCTGAGAGCTTGGATCTGACAACAAGCCTGGATCCAACAGACCCGAGGGCATGGTCGGCGCCGAAGATGGAAACGCTGTCAGCGCCGACCCCACCCCGGCTCCGAAGCTAATCGGATTCGACAGCTCCAAGACCCGAAAGTGGGTCGGAGAAGGAGCAATAGGGGCAAAAAAGGGTGTCGAGCTCTCCCCCAGAGGGGGGGAGGCACGAGCCCTCCCATCTGCATTTGAGCCTGCAAAAATCAATGCATCATCCGATCCATATCTGTGTCCGATAAGCTCCTAGTAGACCTACTAGAGGCCACCGAAGGTGGCTGGGAAGGTCGCCTTGATGACCTAGAAGTTGACCGGGTCTCCTCCTCTGGCTCCGGGGAGAAACGAGGGGAGCGGAGCCGAGAGGGGGTAGAACTGGAGACCTTCAAGGGAGAAGCAACAAATTTAGATGATGGAGCCGAGGGAGTCGACTCCGACCGCCTTTTATGGCTGCGGTGTTTCTCTCTCTCTCCCTGTCTTTTTTGTCCTTTTTTCTTCCCTCCCTTTCCTGGACCAAAGAGGGAGGGTGAGTCCTGGCCAGGGGATTGGAAGTAGCAGGTGGGGCAGCCGTAGAGGCGGCTGGCACGACAGCAGAAGGAGTAGATTCTGGTGGCAGAAGGCCCGCCAAAATCAGCTTGGCCTTTCTGTCTTTCAATGCTCTGGGATAAAAGGCTGCACAATAGTCACATTAGTGCAGCCTGTGGAAAGGTGTTCCACACCCAGGCACAACACACACACTGAGTGTGGCCATCTGCTGGGGACAGCTTATGACCACACTCGGTGCATTTAGAAAAAATGGCCTTAGGGCCTTCGGCCATGGTATAAGAAAAAGGAAAACAGCACACGCCTTCACACACTCTAGTGGGGGAGGGGAACTAGCTGACTAAACAATTAGATTAACAGACACTAAATATAAGAACCACTAAAGAGAAACTACCTGGGGTTCACACACACAGAAGTGTACAAGGGAAAGATAGGAAAAATAAAAGATATTTGAATTCTTTTGTTAATTTTACTCACAGACCAACTCGGAGCTCATTCTGAGAAGCTATCATAAGCCGCAGCAAATGAGATCTGGGGGTTACAAGGAGGTAGCAGGGCATTATGGGTAAGGGGGAGGAGCTTGGAGCGTGGATCTGTAAGCTTGGAAAGCTGCCGGCTCAGATCTGAATCGGATCCGATACCCACAGGTTGCAGACCAAATGAAGTTAACTACTTCAGATCAACAGTTAATATCCCTTTACCTGCATTAGACTGAGGTCAAATATTAATGTAGTTGAGTTTGCCATTGTGTAAGCTTTAAGATGAAATATTTTAAAACCTTGTACATAGCATGGTTTTGCAATTATTTATGCAAATTTGAACAAGCCTTATTTGATACCTAGAGGTGTCAGTAGGAGTTAACTAAAGATGCACCTGCAGGCTTCACTCGAATGTAATGAGTTAATCCATTTTTTGACATCCTCTACAAAAATGATTAATTCTGTTAGAGAATATTTCTCTGTCTTCCAAAATTGTATAAAGTACAAACCATCTCTGCTTGTGTCATAGGTAGGTACTAGGCTAATGACCACAAGGGCCTTTTTAAGCCTAGCCGTACATCCTAAATTTCTGACGAGTTCTGGTACCCTTGATAACTGTAAGCAGGAGTGTGGGATATGAATCATTTATAGGCTGCCTGTGTCCATTAGAGTCATAGGTGCCAAACCAGGGATACATTTCCTGTTTCCCATTAAATTGTCCAAGTTACACTTGAATTGGGTTAGAGAGGAACTCTGCTTCACATAGATGTGGAATCTGTCCCAGAGAAGGGGTAGTCTCTGGGATACATACTTGTCTCTCCAGCAGGTCCTATTTTTGTCACAGACAAGGTTTAAATCTTCATAATGGGTAATTATGATGCTGTTTATTTTATGGCTATGCAGGAGGTCCTTCAGGGTGGTGTCTGACAATACCTTGTATGGCAGGCATAGATCTCCCCTCAACAGCCTGTAGGTGACAGAATACAGGAAGAACACCTTGAGGCATTCTGCATAGCACATGTTACTTATAACCTGTATTCTTTTAGTGAAAGAACCTTTGTGGATGTTACAATTAGTGGATGTGCCTGCTTAGGTACATACCAAAGGGGGAACTGTACTCAATGATATGTCTGATGAATGCCAAATACAGTGGAACAATCATCTCCCTGGACTTTGATGCCATACCTTTGTTTATACGTTGCACAACATAGAATGATTTCCTCACTACAGTAGACTAAATTATTAATTATTACATCATTAAATCATTAAAGATCAACACCAAATACTGATGTATTAGCATTCACCTTCATGAAAACCATGGTTTAAACTGTAACATGCATTCCCAAGTGAGTAAGAAAAAAAAAACAAGGCACTGCATCTGCAAGTCTGTTATCTCCAGCCTATATAAAATATATCTGAATACCATATCCATTAACATTATTAATAAAATGGAGCCGTATATAGGGTGTATCACCCAGCCCGTGAAAGAGTACTAAGATAATACCAATACAAATGAAAGAAAACACTTTGGCTACCTTGCAGCCATGGAAAAGATTAAGTGAGTATTGTAAAAATGAATTAATGAATGATTAGTCTGCTATGGACATACAGTTCCATTTTGCTTTGCAAATGTCTTAAATTTCTACATCTTGAACAGTGGATGTTAACAATGACATCTTTTAAAGAACCTGTGCTGTGCCAGTATTGCTCTTAGCCCTGATGTTATCTTTTCAGTCATCATTGACTCCATACAGATAACTTGGGGCCACTGAGTATTTATGTACCATAATTAAAAACACTAGATGTCCAAAAGAACCACAGTGTCAACATGTATACACTGACATGGTACAGATGCCCACTTACAGGTATGCACGGTTGCTTCTCACACTCTTACAGGACCATTTGACTTCCATGGGTGTCTCAATGTCAGGCCACCTCATGAAACTTGGCAAGGAACCTAATCTTTTTTTTACTTAGGTGCCTCTTGTTTATAATGTCCAACATTTTGAAATATAAATGGACCAGGATTACTATTCTTGAGCAAAATTGTAAAATTCCTTGACATAAGGAAATCTGCCTCTCTGTAGCTGTAATTCATCCATCCTACATACCTCTCAGCTGTCCAGATTTTTGCTCAAAATGTTGGTCTGATTCTCATAAAATTTGTGGTTTTCTGGCAAATCACTGGGTTGATCTTACGAAACAAATCACAGCATTATGACACACATTTGAGGTTTCAGACTTCATATCTTTTAGAAAATGCATTTGGACAGAAACCCTATTATTCTAGTAACTTTCTAAACTTATAAGAGCAATATTTAAAGTATGTCCCTGTTTTTGGGCCTTTGTCCACGCACTTTGTCCAGATGTCTTGGGCTAAGAGGTTGGGAGGTATTGTCCATCCATCCACAACCCCCTTTTTTTCCATTTTTGCACATAAGGTCAGGGTGTCACATCAACAGTGACCATCATCTAGAGCCCATGAATCAATACAAGTTATATGACAATCATTTAATATTTAGAGACATTTTAGACACTTTGTAGAGAAATTAAAGGAAAGTTAGTCTAATACAAACAGGACTTGCTTATGAAGTGAGGGAAAAACAGGCTTATGGTATATTTAGAGAGAAATTCAGGGAAGAGAATTCAATAGAAGTAAGGAAGTAAGTGATGAAAGGAGAGTAAGGAATGAAAAGGTACTTGTTCACATTTAGGAATATACTTTATCCTGGTTCTGAGCAAGAACAGAGACAGATTTTAGCTAGGAAGTCTTTCAGAGTGGTTTTGAAAGATGGGAGGGAAGATATTTACCTGATGGGTACAGATAAGAGTTCCAGGCTTTAGCAACTTTGTACAAATATTGACAATTCCCAGCAGATTTGCTAGGTTTGTAAACAGACAGGAGTTTTGGTCACTGGATCGTAATAATGGACTGGGAACATAGCTGTGTAGAATGTTTTAGACAGGCAGATGGATGCTGGATAATTTTATAAGTAGTAAGAAGATGTGTCTATCTTAGTTGATGAGACAATTCTAACCAATTCAGGTTTTTTATTGCTATACAGTAGTGGGTTCTGAAAGGTGTATTTGCTGTAAATTTAGCAACTTTGTTATAACATTGTTCAAGTTTGAATTTTAGTGAAGCC
>NC_056751.1:358064315-358201815 GCF_019279795.1 Protopterus annectens
AATGGCTGTAAGTAGCAATATTATCCAAGTAAGCAAAGGCATAATCTCCTGCTCCTGCAAGGATATGATCTACCAGCCACTGGGAGGTCACTGGGGCATTTTTCATCTCAAAGGGCATCTTTGTGAACTTGTATAATCCAAAAGGAGTTACAAAGGCTGACCTCTCTCTAGCAGTGGGAGTCAAGGGCACCTGTCAGAAGCCCTTGCTCAGATCAGTAGTGGTCAGATACTTAGCCCCCACGCAGCTGCTCTAAGGCTTCAACTGTCCTAGGCATGGGGTGAGCATCTGACTCTGTGTGACTATTTAGTTTTCTGCAGTCCACATAGAACCTGGTGTTGACATCTTTCTTTGGTACCAGCACCACTGGGGAGAACAAAGGACTGCTGGATTCTTGGATTACCCCCAGTTCCAAGATTTCCTGTATCTCCTTCCTCAGAGTCTGTCTGACTCGCTCAGGCACCCTGTAAGGGGCCTGCTTGATAGATATTTGGTGTCCAGTATTCACATGGTGCTGCACCAGGTGGGTAAACCCAGGTTTCCCAGTGAACATGCCCCCAGACCCCTGTAACACTGTTTGGATTTCTGGAACCTGGGTAGGGAATAGCAGCTGGGACATTGCTATCCCTTCCAGTGAGATGTCAGTCCAAGCCTCACTGAGGAAATTAGTCACCAGATCCCCCTCAGACTCCTCCTGCCATCCACAGCAAATAGTCAGCACCAGGGCCTCGCTATCATGGTAAGGCTTCATCATGTTAACATGGTACAATATGTGACCCTGCCTACTGCTTAGCAGTTCTACCATGTAGTTAACATAACTGACCTTCTTTACCACTTTGAAGGGTCCCTCCTAAGCTGCCTGCAGCTTATTGTGTCTGACAGGAATGAGAACCATAACCTGCTGTTCTGCAGCATACTCACAGACTCAAGCATTCCTGTCATACCAGACCATTTTCTGCTGTTGGGATCCTGCCAGGTTCTTCTGGGCTAAGCCCATGAGCTCCCTAATCATTGTCCTGAGGTTTAGGACATATGCCACAACAGACTCCTTGATGGATTTACAGTCACCCTCTCACTCATCATGAATCAAATCTAAAGAGCCCTTCACCCTATGTCCATACAACAACTCAAAGGATGAAAAAACTGTGGATTCCTGGGGCACTTTTCTGTATGCAAACAGCAGATGGGGCAAATATTTATCCCACTCTCACTTAAACTGGTCTGCAAATGCCCATAGCATGGTCTTTATTGTAGAGTTTAACCTCTCCACAAGATCATTAGCCTGGGGGTGGTTGGGGGTGGTCTTTAGGTGCTTCACCTCACAGTGTGCCGACAGACAAGCCAGCAGGTCTGACATGAAATTGGATCCTCTGTCACTCAATATTTCTCTCGGGAAACCTACCTTTCTGAAAATCTCTAATAAAGCATTTGTCACCTTATCTGCCTCGGTGGAGGACAGAGCCACCACCATAGGGTATCTAGTAGCATAACCACCTTACCAGCCCTGGCTTCAGGTGTAGGGTCTGTCTGGTTCTCCTCCAGGCTACCAGATCTACATGCCTGTCTCCAAGCCTGACTGCATGTAATTGCATGCACACTAGGTACTGCATTATCAAAATTATTCCCTATCAAGACATCTGCAGGAATATCCTCAAACACACCTACTTACTTGCTTCCTTTTCCACCCTCCCACTCAATGTGAACCCTGGCCAAAGGCATTTAAAATGGGGTTCCTCCTAAAGCTCTGACTGGAGTGGACTGCTCAAGCAAGTACTGCTCCTCTTTAACCACTGCAGGCTCCTCAATGGCAGTGGCCTGTTTTCCATCCAGTAAGATAGGATATAAACTCTGGTGATAGTTTGGTACCCCTGTTGTCTCCAGAAAACTTACCACTGGCATACTGTCATTCCCACTTGTGGGCTCACCCACCTTTTGTACCCCACCTTGCTTCTGTGGACATCTATAGGATACATGTTCCAACTGGTTACATTTAAAACATCTAACTCTTGATCCTGGCCATGTACTTGAACTACTGGCTTCTCCTGTTACTGGTGGACTCTATTGTGGTGGTTTAGGCTGCCCACCATGGGTTCCCTTACATCCATGTGCAGAACTGGGTATCCCCTACTGGTGCAGTGATGTCCTGCTTGCTAAGTAGAGAACCCCATATTCCCCAGCTCATCTGCAGACTTATACTCCTGGTCTGCCAACCAGATTCTCATCTTCTCAGGCCAAGTGCTAAGGCCTTGTTCCCTCACCAAAAGGTCTGCCTGCCTTTCAAAAGTGGTGACCTGACACTCACTTACCCACCCATGAAAATAAGTACTTAACTCAGCAATACAATCACATCCACTTTCATCTGCCTGACATCTATGCTCACAAACCTTTTTCCTGTAAGCTTCAGGTGTTAATTTAAAGCATTCTAGTAAACATTGTTTGACTTTATCATAATTTCAGCAATTAGTATCAGACAATTTAGAACAACAGTTACAGCTTTACCATGAAGTAAGGGGGTCAGAAGCCTTACCCAGAGCCCTTTATCAACATTATATTGTTTATGTACTCCTTCAAATATATGAATAAAAGTATCACCCTCTTTAAACTGTGGAAGAAATTTACTGACCTTTATTTTTTATGGGGTTTGGTTATTCCCTTCTCCAGAACCTCCATGACCCTGCTGAACAGTCAGTATCTCCCTCTCATGTTGATTTTGCTTCTCTCATTTTTTCAGCCTCCAAACATTGCAGTTTCTCTGCTGATTCTAGTTCCATATGTTTGGCCTCCAGTTCAAGTCTCTTTAACTCCAGACAGATTTTTAAGTTCTCTGAGAAAAAGGTGAGCTGTCTTGTTTCTGAGGCTGCAAATTCCCATCACCAGACTGGTTGTCTGCCTGGCTGCTGGTTCAGGCTGCAGTTGCAATTAAGGCTGAAATCATTTCCTCTTTACTCAGGTTGGCATGCACCAGTCCTTTGGCTTTGCACACCTTTGCCAACTGGTTCTTTGTCAGCTTGCCATAATTCTCTGCTGACATCTTTGCCTGCTTTCCTTGACTAAATTAAACTAACAAATAAATAAATAAAACTGTCATGAAAGTTAAACTCTGTATGTTTACCTTGTGGCTGCTGAGAGTCCATACACCTTTAGTGACTACTGCCTACAGGCTACAAAAGTTCAATTAATATCCACACCACAGCTTACCAATATGTGACGTCCATTCTCTGGGTCAGTAATCAAGGAGCCTGGTTCATCTCCACTGAGGGATGTTCACTTGAAACAAATAGATATGCACAGTATTTCCAGACGCAGCTCTCTACATCATCAAAATTTCCTTTAAGAGCACATAGGGAACACACTCAGTCCAGGGGCTGGTTTCCTTCTCTCTCTCTCTCTCTCTCTCCAGGCCCCCAGTAAGACTCCCCACTGGCACAGCTGCAGAATTGAGTTCTCAGCTGAGTGTCCAAGCCAATTCTTCCAACAATCTCTCTCTCTGTGAAACCAGTGCTCTATGTCCCTGCTCCAAGTAGTTGACACACACACACACACACTCTTTGAGATTTGATTTTCATACACACACACACATGGGAAAAGCTGGCACAGATTTACCAGCTATGTCCCTCTGCCCAGAATATAAGGTAGTTACTGCCACCAGGCACTCCAAAGCCAGCTACTCTAAGGCTCTTGCAAGGGAACCTAATTATACGGAGTGAATTTAATATTAATACAAATGGTAATGTTGACCAATGCAGTAAGGCTTTCCTGAGTGGCCACAGTGTCACCAAATAAATGTAAATACTCTCACAGGTTAAAATATTCTCTAAAGGACCAATCACAATGAAAAGTTTAAATATATTTAATAATAAATAATAAAATAACATAATACTAAATATATATATTTACAATAAACACCAGATTTTCAATCACAGGAAATATTAAAAATAACATTGATGAATAGATTCACACAGATACAGAAAACAGTACTTAAATAATCATGTTATATTTTCCTTTGTGTTCTAAAAAAATATTATTCCCTGCAAAGCAAGGCCAGATGAAGTGGGTGAGAGATCCTTCTCTGTCAGGTTTCAAAAACAGACTAAACTGAGACTTCTGTCTCATCTGGTATTAAAATATCATTTTAGTCATGGATTACAGAATGACGTTATATGCATCTGGTCATCTGACTTCTGGTTCCCATACTACACCCCTTTACTGGAAACTGAACCAGAATCTCATTCATGTGTGTCAATAATACACACACAAAGGGCTTTGCTAAGATCTGTTGCAGCGTCCGGAAATCATGAAGCAATTTCAAACTTTCACCCTTCAAGAGTAGCAATTATTTCACCCCCAAGGACAATACAGAAGGCTTCCTAGTACAGACTTTTTGTCTCTTGCTGCATTGAGACCTGTGAGATACAATCTTTATGGGTTATACCAAGTAATTTAATTTCAAGCTATTTTTCAAAGTTAGCTGGACTGAGATTAACCCCTTCTCTTCCAGTATTCTCTGTTACAATGTATTCATTTCAATAATTACCATACAGTCTGACATACAGTATACTTCTTTTTCTGTCCAGCAGGACCCACTGTTGATACATTTCTTAACACAAGCAGCTTTACAAATACATTTTCAACACAAGCACCTGTACAAATCATTTTGATATACAAATGACATATAATTCTTTACTAAATTCCAGCTAGCTATGTTGCCAAGTTACACATCCACTGCTCTACTTCTCTTGGCACAGCTAGCAATACCTCACATCATCATACTAACCTCATTAGCTACAGATAAACTGAATCCTGGGATTGTTCTTTTTTAGGTTTATAGGTTACTTGTATCACAGTCAGCTTACTGGCTCTCAAGAAACTTAATTGCTGCCATTTTTGTTGTTATTTTTCTCTTTCCCATATATATATATATATATATATATATATATATATATATATATATATATACACACACATTAAATTATTTTTGAAGAATGTTAATAACAATCTTGTTCTGACTGTAAGGGGAAGCTTATTTAATAATCATAGATGGTGCAGCATAATGAATCTGTCTATTTTCCATTTACAGATATTTATTAATTGCATTAAGTTATTTGATCTTATGTTATCTCCCGCAGTGGTGGACACTGGCTTTCAGTCAGAGCCAGATCAGACTTTGCCTTACATGCCAGGCAGAGGTCACTTCGAAGTAACCTGTTGTTGTTGTGTATTTCGGCTTTTCCCGGCTAGGGGTCGCCACAGTGGAACTCTGGTCCGCTAATGATTGGCAGTAGATTTTTATGTGCCGAGTTGCCAGCCATGACGCACAACCTTCAACGAAGGTACGCCCATTCACGCATGTCTCCATGCAGAAGACCCTCTAACTGAGAATCAAACCGGACAGCATCTTACTGTGAGGCAACAACGCTACCACCGCACCACCACCGCAGTACTTCGAAGTAACCTGTAACAAATAGAATATAAAGACATTTCATGAACAGTTTCTAAACAGTCTGAGTTTTTTCAACCCTGTGATTTTTTAGTAATGAATTTTTGTAATTATTTTCTTTATACATTTTTCCCCGTACCAGCTGTCTAACAGGTATCCTACAATTGTATTTTAGCTTACTTGTTCCCTCATACAGAGTACCCTCAGCAGGGGGGACACAGCCGTCCAGACAGGTAGTTCTTCCTGCTAGCAATGGGGTGGTTTGTCATTTATACCATCTAAAAACTCTGACTTAATGGATGTGATTATAGACATTAAAATGTTCACTAGAAATGTGGCGCTGAAAATGATGTTTGGGGATAATATGAATAATGGCTATTGCTGTCTTGCTTCTTCTTTTGGCTTTTCCCCGGTTAGGGGTTGCCACAGCGGATCAACTGTCCGCTCATGGTTATAAAGTGTTTAAAAAAACCTTCTACATTTATACTTCAGATGCATCCACTTTTAGGTGCATTTGAAAGAGCTTGTGAAAGTGATTTATTACAATTGTCAATGTCACACACTAGACCTGACTTTTTTAATTTAACTAGTAAAGAGTTTGAAGCTTTGAATACACTGCAGAACAATGCTGAAATAGTAATTAGACAGGCAGACAAGGGTGGAGCTTTGGCGTTGTTGGATAGAGATTTCTATAAGAGGAAAATGGAGCAACTATTGGTTGACAACAGCACTTATAAGTTATTAAGTAAGGTGCAACTTGACAAGATCATAAAAAGTGTTCATAGTGAAATATATGACCTTCTCCTATGTAGAGTAATAGACATAGATCTGTATAGATACTTTCTGGTTGAGAAACTGATCATCCCCACTTTCTGAAGGTCCATAAAAGTTTGATGGACCCCAATATGAGACCTATAGTCTCAGGGAGGGGATGGCTTACAGAAACTCTCTCCATTTATTTGGAAAAACAACTTAGACCAGTGGTAGATGGTGTATCCACTATAATTAGAGATACACAACAGTTCTTAGAGACCTATGCTGGGTATGTTTTTTCTGATGCCGACAATGGTAATGAACTTTTGGTTTCACTTGATTTTGTTTCTTTATTTACATCCATAACAAATAGCACAGGAATGGAGTATGTTAGGCTCTTATTAATTGAAGAAGGAGTGCCAAGTGATCTCATTATGAGATACATGTCATTATTGGACATTGTATTGAATAATAATGTCTTTATATATGAAGAGGAATATTTTCTACAAACCAAGGGGGTGGCAATGGGCACCCTGTGTACGAACTCATATGCCAACCTAGTGTTGGTATATTGGGAGAAGACATATGTATTGAACAGTGGAGATTTTGGGGAGTACATTGGTTACTACAAACGTTTTGTAGATGATGTTTTTCTTGCATGGAAGGGCATTAGTGAACGATTGGAAGAATTTGTGGAATATCTGAATGGGACAACAGATTTTCTGTCTTTTGAATGTGTTAGTTCCCAAAAGAGATTACAATTTTTAGATGTGCAATTGAGCAAGGAGGAAGATGGATTACACACTAATATGTTTAGGAAACAATGTTGGAAAAACAGCTTGTTACATCGGAGCAGCATGCATCCAACTCACATTTATCCTAATATAATGAAGAGTCAGATACTAAGGGTATCAAGACTTACTAGTCATGATGAATCTTACAGAGAGGTATGTAAGACATTGGCAGATAACTTTAAACAATGAGGTTATAAAGACGGTGAGATAGAGAGATCTATGTATAATAGTAGGTCACATAGGAATAAAAAAGGAAGACCATACTTCCAAAGGAATACAAATATTGGCAGGGTTAATGAAGAAGGTTTGAATGCAAGAGGAAATGACGGGCTTAAAGTGATTATTCCGTTTACTAATAGGAATAATAAGGTAAGAGAAGTAATAGAGAGAAATTGGAGATTATTGAATGTAGATGATGATATCACTACGATAGTAGGTAATAGGCCAAGATACACGTATATAAATACAAAATCACTTAAGCGATTACTTTGCTATGAGCAAGAAAAGATTCACACTATAAGTTATTCAGACAGACAGGGGACATTTGCTTGTAGGGGTTGCAACCAGTGCCCATACATGGCAGGTGATAATACATTTGTTCACCCTGATACGAGATGGGATTATGTGTTTAAACAATATGTGGATTGTAAGACGAGGGACTTGGTGTACCTGGCACAGTGCCAGGTATGCAAGTCCTTCAATGTAGGTAAAACCAATAGGGCCCTCAGAGAAAGAGTAAGAGAGCATATTTATTCTATAAACAAAGAAGATGATAAGAACGCATTAGCTAAACGTGCTAACCTATGGTGTGACATAAATTTAAGTTTAGAACATTAGAATTGATTAAGAAATCAGGCAGATTAGGGAATGTTAAGACTTACATGGAGGGTAGAGAAAATAGATAGATAATACGTTTGCAAGCACATAAAATTAGTGGACTGAATGATAGGATGACATTAAAACCTTTTTTATCAGCCAGACCACATGCACATTAGTCACTTTAAATAGAATTTTAATTTTCACAGCTTTATGCGAATGATTTTTAGACATAAGCATATGTATATGCTGTTTTTAGTTAGTTGTTAGAATGAACAACACTACATACATTCTTTAATTTTAATTTTATTTAAATATAGAAATGTGTGTATTTTTTGTGATATTTATAAATTTATGTATTATATTAATATATATTGAATGCACGTGTCTTACAAGTGTTTCTTATGATGCATGCTTTATTTATGTATATATTTCGAAGAATGTTGTCTATAAAGCATGTCATTTTAAATTTAAAATTTTAACATGATGTCAAGGGTTTGAATTTAATATTTATGGTTGGCAGTTAATGGTTTTTACTTAAAGTCTGATGAAACGTTGTGATAACGTGAAAGCGCTCACTGTCTTTATAATCAATTGGATTAAAAGTTCGTTTTAAGGATTATCTGCTTTGGTGTTGCCTTTATCAGCTATTTTTGGTTTGTGATTTTGCTGACAACCTGACAATGAGGGTATTGCTGTCAGGCCTTAACCTCACCCTGAATAGAGAACATGTAACTCACTTTACTGCAGATATCATGATACATTCCATGTGTGAGAGCACTTTCCTGTACACCACTGTGGAAACTATCATGCATATTGGTTTGGCGAGCCAAATGCATACCCCAGGGTTGCTTCCTGCTTCACTGCTATTCATCTGAAGAGCTCAAGACATTATTGTAACCTGGATAGTCCTCTCCAAAATTGGCAAACCCTTACTCCTCACCCCAATTCCAACACATTCTAAGCTGCTAATCAAACTTGGACAGCCAGGGTTATGTCAATGGAGATGGCAGTTTGTGTACCATTTCAAGCTGTGGAATTTGTAAATCTACATCCAGAAAGTTCTAGTCAACAGTGCGGACAGGTTACATGCTTTTTATATCTCCTGCTAAATGATTTTAAATATGGACAGAACACTCTCACAGTTCAATGGATTCAGTTGCTCTCCGGTAAATTGCAAGAGGTGATCTGGAAAAACAGACTACACATCAATATTATATATCATAATGCTGGATGATTTAAATAGGTTTTACTAGATTTTATACCTGCTCTAAAGATGATTTTTATTCCAGGACAGCTGATATTAATTCAAGACTTTATTTAAAAGCATATAGCTTTAATTACTGCATACATTGTGCTATTATAATATACTTACATATTGTATAAGTTACTTGTTGAATAATGTATAGGATCAATAATAACTGTGACTGTGGTAATACATACACACACATACATACACACACATATATATATATATATATATATATATATATATATATATATATATATATATATAATTCATATATCTAAGGGAACATTTACATTAGCCAAATAAAAGTAAGGGCAACAATCACACTGTCAAAAGAATATTATCATCTTGGGAAATGATCAGTTGTGCAAAATACTGAAGAACTTTTACTGCATACCAGCAACTAGTGGAGAAATATATTGATGCTATCTTTAAACTCAAACGTCATACTATATTACTCATGTTTTTTGTATAAATCATTGCCGGGGAAATATCTAAGTGTGTGATGCAATGATTCCTATCTAGTGGGAGATTTCTCTCTTCTTTGGGTCTACCACTGGAACTGGTACATATAATTGCAGGGATGCTGGGGGCGGGGAGCTCCCCTGCAAAAACAGAAAACACATGACATTTTGTTTTGTAGTTTGTTGACAAGATTGTGCATATGTAAGGAAAAGTGATGTCTGACAGTAGGTAAGATAATTTCTGATTTTTAATATGCTTTCAGTGTTTTCCACATTTCACCTTATCGGTGTTTGACACTGTCAGCACTATTGTGTTGTCTATGTGTCTGTTGACATTAACTCTTTTAGATTATTTAAGTATACTCACATATATATGTGGTGGGGTGGTACATCAGGGGCTGGGTTAGCCAGCTACGGCTCTGATGTAAAGAATGACAGGCATGTATGTGTATGTGTGCATCTCTATAATTGTATGTATGTGTGTATCTCTATAATTATCCATGTATGTATATATTGAAGCATGCATATTTGTAAACTTTTTCTTCTGAAACAGTTAGTAAACTGACCAGTCAGCCAACTGTATTTATCTTTATGGCTGCTTAAACTAGGAAGAGATTGAGTCACTTCAAAAACCTATATTTGGCCATAAGAAGTTTGATCATCTGTGAATGGAATAGTAACACACTTGGCATATATACTAACATGTGACCTTTGAAGGGGAGTTCAGATGTTGATGAGCTGAAACAAATTCACTGCCTTCCTTGGGCTTATCTAGGAATACTGTAGTGTGGTTTTGTGACAGTACATTTGTGTGTGTGAATACCAGTTATGGGAGAAAACCATCTGCAGCTTTGTAGTGATTGATATGCACTAATATGCTCAGTGTATGTGAAGATGTAGAGGTATTTTGTTAAGCTAGTATTTAACATGTACTTTTTCAATTTTTCATTAATAGTATGCATAAGATGGTACTATAGGACTGCGGTGGTGGTGCTGCGGTAGCGTTGTCGCCTCACAGTTAGACGTTGCACATTCGATTCTCAGTTAGACCGTCTTCTGTGTGTCGACATACGTGAATGGGCGTTCCTTCGTTGAAAGTTGTGCGTTAGGCCTGGCAAGCCAGCATGTAAAAATCTACTGCCAATCATTAGTGGACTGGAGTTCCACTGTGGCGACCCCTAACCGGGAAAAGCCAAAAGAAAGAAGAAAGAAGATGCATAAGATGGTACTGTACTTTAGTGCTTTAATACACTGATGACTCCACACTAATATTATGGACACCTAAATCTCTACATGTACTTCAAACCTTAACTCAAACCAGCTTCACTAAACTAAAACATTAATTCACACCCACTATTAAACCCCAATAAAACTAAGCTTATTCCTCTCAGTTTGGTGATTTCAAACAAACAAATTTCAGATTTAAAGACAATATCTTCAAAAAAGACCCTTATTGAGCAAATCTCTCTCTCTCTCTCTCTCTCTCTCTCTCTCACACACACACACACACACACACACACACACACACACACACACACACACACTCTAAACTATTAGTTTTTTATTTTATTTTATTTATTTTACATTTGTTTACCAGGGTAGTATACTGATCACAGCTGACCATTTTCAGGTACTGCTCAAGTGAAATAATTCACGAAGAAAAATGTGTAAGAGAGAGGCAGTAAGTTGTACATATCAAAAACAGAACAGAAAGTAACAATGTATGGCAAAAACTGTACAGTAGCAATTAATTGATATAGCAATATTTATGAGAGAAATCCACTTTCGACAGTTTTACATGATAATAGTTCAGTTTACATCATGATAGAAATTCTGTGGGGTAATGAGAGTCATGACAGGGGAGGATAGGAAGATGAAGTAAAGAGGTGGTGGTTGAGAGAGAGTCAGGCTAGAGGTTGACAGGGCATTATTTGATGTTGCTCTCTGTGTGGCAAGTACAATTTCATTGGTTAAAGAGGATTTTCTTTAAGTTCAGCTATGAAGGGTGGGAAGGGGGACTGTAGTTTCTTTAGGTGGAGGAGAATTCCCATATTTTAGGAGCAAGGATAAAAAGAGAGAAGTGGTTGTTGCAGTGCATCCTGGTTTGTGAGAGTTAGAGTTGGTTGAAGAGGTTGTTTGTGAGAGTCAGAGTGGGGGAAGGAGCCTGGTTTGTGAGAGTTAGAGTGGGAGGAGCCTGATTGGAGGGGAAGGTTGTTTGTGAGAAGTGTCTGGAGTTGTAATGCAGGGGAGTCCAACCAGCAGTCCACAGGCTGCATACAGCATGGAACAGCTAGTAATGGGCCCCATAAGCTTCCAAACTTTTAGCAAACTTTTAACATTGTTATGTCATCTTTACCAATAATCATCATGACATGACTGTGTGGTGTTCAAGTATGACATGTCTTTGCATCTGTAACATTCTCTTTGCAACTGAAACTTGAGTTAAAACTACATTTGACAAGTAGGTGCACACTACTGGAAAAACTACAAAGCACACAATCCTGCACATTGAAACAGCTACGGAATACGGATTACTTTTTTTTCTTTCTCTATCATACTCAGGAAGAACAGTAACAACCTAACCTCCTACTTCAGTTTTCATTGCCTTCAGCCTCTGTATTAGTTGTGAAGGGTTGATCAAGAGACTGACAGTGCTCACTGTCCAATCAGGACTAGGAAATGTTGTCAAGCCCAATGCTACAAATACAAAGAGTTTTGCAGAGTATGGGGCTTGCACCATGGTTCATAAGAAATAGCAGTTGGAGTAGTAGATAGATAGAAGATAGAAGGTGAATTATGGTGCAGCAGTTCTTTATCATGCACAGAAGATTGTTTGCTTTGATTTGCAGGTAAAGTAATATGGAATAAAGAGAGGTAGGGATATTGGGAATGTGAAAGACATTGTGTACTGTATTTGTTAGCTTGATTTAAGTAGGAAGAAGCTTCCCTAGTAGTGTGCACTGTAATATACATGCAATTTTCTTCTTTTTTTTATTATACTTAGTCATCTTACTGTAAAGTACATAATAATTGCATAGTAGCATGGATTTTTCAGATTTAGACTCACTTATGTCAGCTGTGTGCTGTACTTGTTTGTTTCTCTGATGGCATCAGTTTTCTCATGATAGTGGTAGTCATTGGATACTAGAAATTATCTGACTGTAATGTAAGTTTTTTTTGGAAGAAAGAATTTGTTGTGTTTTTATCAATATGAGATAAACTTATTCAGGGCAGGTACTTATTTTGTACTTGTTTTCTTTGTTGCAGTTGTTTGGTTGGGATTGAGATTCTTGTCTGCTTCTTGTTTAAGTTAGAAAAGTAGATCCAGGCTTTTTTGTGGCCTAGCTAAGCATATGAAATGGATTATATGAGTTATGAGGGTAATGATTATTAACAGTACGTCCCTGTATTTGTTTAGATATGACCAGTATTGTCAATGAGTTTGTTGGCTGCTAGTGGCCAATTTTTGATTCTCCATTAGCTGTTTTGAGTATAAATAAATAACAGGACAGCTAGGTATGTATGTGTAAGACGTTTTACTTAACTGTTAACATTTTATTGATTTAGGAAGTGATCATGCAGGGATGAGCTCCATCACATCATCATACTGTAGGGTAGGAAAACCCATAAATGTGTAGTTAACCTGTTTGTAGTTTTTATTTTTTGTTGCTTGTTGTAAGACACTCTACGGCTGATATGTACTTGTACCTTTTATTTGTTGTCATGGCTGAAAAGGATCCACAGGAACAGTCTGTTTAGTTTACTTTTAAAACAGAGAGTTTGTTGCTGAGTGTTTTGCTTTTTTTCCCTTTCATTACTGTACACATGAAGAGGTAATTTGTTGCATAGAAATTACTGTAAAATGCTATACTGGTGACTGTTGTGGAATGGAATAATAACTTCTTTTGGCTTGCCTGGGCTACATTGAGTGTCTTTGTCTTGTGGCTGCATACTGAACTGTTTAGCTGCCAGGGCAACGAAAGCTGATCTGGCTCCACTGTAGGTGCATTCAAGCAAGGAATTTAACACAGCTGTACAGAACTGTTACCAGGTTTTAGTGGTGTATAATGTGAGTTGGAATGCATTTATCTTTCTGAATGCTTGTGTCAATGGTTGCTAATTTTTTTTTTTAATTCAGCATGTTTTCAACATAATTTCAAAAGAAAATAGAGTCTGAAAAATAAAAATCATGACTGGAGGAAGAGTGTTCAATGAAAAATGGACAGATGAGTACTATTCTGTAGAGACAAATAATAAGGCACTATAATTAATATGTAGGGAAATCATGTTGGTTTTCAAAGAGTACAATTTGAAAAGACATTATATGTAAAAACATGCAGCCAAATCTGATGCATTTCAAGGAATGTTTCATAAAGGCCAAATAGCGGAACTAAAAAAATAAACTCAACAAACAAAATCTTTTTAAAAAAGTTACAATTCAAACCAACTCTATTATAAAAGCTAGTTATGTGGTAGCAAATCTGAATGAAAAAAAAAAAATCAAAACCATTTACTGATGCTGAGTTTATTAAGCAATGTATGGAAAATGTGGCAGATATAATTTGTCCTGATAAAAAAAAAATATTTTTCTAAAATCAGTTTGTCTCACCAGACTATAACCAGATGAATTGAAGAAATAGGAAAATCTATCAAAAGAGATTTGGAGAGTAAAGCTGCTAACTTCAAATTTTATGCTTTGGCAATAGATGAAAAGTACTGATGCTACAGATATGGCTCAGCTTGCCATTTTTATTAGAGGTATTAATAACGAATATAATGTCACTGAAGAAGTGACTTATTTGGTGCCATTAAAAGGCACAAATAAATATTCTGATTTGTATTAACCTTTGGCAACATATCTAGTATAGCTTCTGATGGTGCCCCGGTATTTGTTGGTAAAAAACACAGACTTATAAAGTTAATAACAGATGAAGTTGCCACCAGAAACTCAGGTTTGATGAAATCTCATTGCATCGTACATCAAGAAAATTTATGTGCGAAAGCTTTAAAAATGGATAATGTCATGTAAACCATCATCAACATTATGAATTTCATTAGGTCCAAGGGATTGATTCATCGCCAGTTCCAAGAATTCCTTAAAAGTATGAATTCTTATTTTGGGGATATCATTTATTTTTCTGAAGTAAGGTGGCTAAGTTGGGGTAAAATGTTGAAAAGTTTTTTTTTAATTTGCAAAACGAAATTAAGTCATTTATGGAATTAAAAGAAAAATTTGTACCGGAAGTTGGAGATGAAAAATGGCTCACAGATTTAGCATTTTTGGTGGATTTCACCACATGTTTATATGAGTTAAATAT
This sequence comes from Protopterus annectens, assembly GCF_019279795.1. NCBI lineage: Eukaryota > Metazoa > Chordata > Ceratodontiformes > Protopteridae > Protopterus > Protopterus annectens. The sequence continues at coordinate 358,079,145 of NC_056751.1, forward strand.
GCATCTTCAAGGTGAAAATCAACTTATCTGTGCTATATTTCAAACCATAACAGCATTCAAAACTTAAATTATGGTAAGTTGAAGTTATGGCAAATAGTTTTATGCATTTGATACTTTGGCTAAACACAGTCCTGTAAACAGTGAAAAATATGCAGGCTTGCTTTCCATTTTGATAAAGGAATTTGAGGGTAGGTTTCAAGATTTCTGAAAAAAATCATTCATTTTTTGGTATATTTGCGACTCCATTTTCAGTCAACATACATACATACATACATTATCTGTGAATTTTCAAATGGAATGTATAGAGCTGCAATCAGACATTCAGCTCAAAGAAAAATTTGATCTTGTCTCGTTTCTAGACTTTTATAAGACCTAACTTCCCAGAGAAAGATATCCCTTGCTTCACAATCACACCTTATTCATGTCATCACTATTTGGCAGTATGTACATTTGTGAACAACTATTTTCAAGGATGAAGTACTTGAAGAGCAAAATTAGATCCAAAATTTCTGATGAGCACCTTCAGGATTCACTAAGAGTTGCAACCACTTCTATCAAACCAGAGACTGATGCCTTAGTTTCAGGAAAAACAAGGTCAAATATCCCACTAGTGATGACACACCTACTGCAATGGAATCGTAAACACAAGAATAGATGAGCACCTTGAAAACTCATTAAGAATTGCAACCACTTCTATCAAAACAGACATTGATGTGTTCATTTTACAAAAACAAGGTCAAATATCCTACTGGAATGGAATTGTAAATACAACAATAACGATAAATGAAAGTGAAAGAAATAAAATACCACAAACTGCCAATGATTAAATGGCAGATTATAGTCTCCTACAGTTTTATTAATGGCCGAACAGAAATCATAATTAAAAAATATGGCTACTTGGATATGCATTCTGGACAGATATAAGGAGATTAAGGACATGACAGAAGGCATGGATATCTTTAAGAAACCAGAAAAATCAAGAGGTATGATCTCTTAAAAATGGAAGGGTTCCATGTCCGATTATCTGAAAAAAAAATATCAACTAAGATGTTGGAGTTAAGTGTTAGAGAATTAGAATTAGAAAGAAAATTAGAATTTTAAGGCAACTATCAGGCATTCAGGCATTCATTATTACATTTATTCAGTATTTCAGTTCCCTGAAGAGAAGTATGCCAAACTCCTCTCAGCTTTCCAGTGCTAACCCCCATGTCTGTCCAGGCTCAGTTAGCTAGGTTTCCATTAGGTAACACCTAGTGCTCTCATTAATGCCACCCTGTTTTTCAAGCCAAGTCACCTCCCTTCCCCCAGGATGGGTGAACCAGCAGTGTCCACTCAGTCTTATCTTCCCCCAACAGCTGCGACAAGCACCTGAATCAATAATCAAACTTATATTGCTTGTGACATAGTCAGGGCTTTTTCCATCTCTGCCACAGAGCTGGCAACATGAATGAATGTTCAGCCTCTACACAGTTATTCTAATGTCATAATAGGGGGGGTTCTTTCTTCCCCACCTCAAGGGTTTCAAGAAAGCCATCTTGAGTCTGTCATTGGTACTAAACTCAAGGAGCACACAATCCTCTTCTTTTGGAATAATATTTACTACCAGTTTGTATAAGTCTCCTTCCTGCTTCTGAAGCCACTCCCCATTATTTCTGGACTTACGGTTACAAAATCAACATGTGTTGAGTAGCACATCATGTACTTTATGCAAGTAGCAGGTACATTTACATGAAAAAGGAATCCAGATTACTCCAACATGTTGTATAGTTTCGTGCTGAATCCAGAAAATGATCAGACTGTTAAACACAAGGTGACATTACCCTTTCTGCCACATATAGCATGAAGAGATAGCTGGCATTGCTTCAGCTCAGCTCACTACTAAATCAAATGTAACTGATTTCAGGATGACACACACTTAACATGTCTACTAAAATGTATACACTTTAGTCTGTTATAATTATTAGTACACTACTGTAAATAAGTATCAATCAGAATGCCAATTGTAATCCACATTTGTGATAAACGTTTTTTAACTTGTAATTTGCATTTTGCAAATGTGGGTTTGACCAGCATTTTTCATAACATTTCACTCTAAGAGTTACAGATACAGTTCAGCCATTCAAAGGTGTGGAAAGCTCAACTAATCAGCAGTTACAAAATAAGCAGGGATGCTGAGTCAGGGTTGAGCTATGGTTAGACTTACTCCTTAATGATTATTTTTATTCCCAGGGTGAATAATCTCACACATTATGTAACATTAAGTAGATTTCCTTGTGCAAGATAAAAAAAGATACTGTGACCCTCCCCCAACACTCTCATTAGACTTACTTCAGATAGTGAACACCTAAGTGATCAAACCATTTTCCCTGAGCTAAAACAGTCTTCTTCAGCAATGAGTTTCAAAATGTGCAAGTGCTTGAACTTATGTTGTTGAGCATTTTCAAAAGGTGAACATCGTGAAGACAATACAGCTCTAACTTAAATTTCCTGTGTGACAAAGGGAGTTACTGCCAGCACAGCTACCTGGAATTTTGTAAATAATTATATGTCATTTGTGAATATCAACATGATTTATATAAGATGCTTATGTTAGATTAGACTGTACAATTGTAACTTTTTTAATGTATATATTTTAAAAGTTGTTGTCGGGGGGGGGGGTACAACATTTTTTCAGGTGAGCCACAGATGGTGAAAATCATGAGAAATAAATGGTAATCATTGACCAGCCTAGGCATATAAGAAGAAAAATATAATGAAGATTATGTTGTACTACACAGCCTCAGCTGGAATACTAGAGTCATTATCTCATATGTTGATATGGTTTGACAGAACTGTTCATGTGTTTTAACAAAACAGCCTTTGAGACTTGCATTAAGTATTACTGGAAGGTCCAGGTAATGAATGGCTCTATGCACTGGAAGCTGATAATGCTCAATATGACACTTGTATTGCCAAAAGAGATAATTGTCCTTGTACAACTTTCAGATATAGCTTTAACATATCCAGTTGGTTATAGTGCATGTTTACAACACTTGAAAATGCATCTAACAGAGCACATCGGTACATCTTCTATTTACTGTTTTAATCTGCTGCTATTGTAATATTACACTGCATTGTTCATATCAACAAAGGTCAAACCTCTACTTCATCAAAAGGAAATATATATGTATAGGCATTCAAATAGTTATGTTCAAGCATTACACTTTTGTCCTAGGCAGTTCATTCATTCATTTTCTAATAAACAACATTAATCCTTGCAGAGGATAGTGGGCACATTGATGCCTACCTTGGCAATTGATGGGCACAAGACATTGAAAACGGATTCTGGACATGACAGTAGTCTTTCAGAAAATGCACAGCTACTGTGGGACTGAGTGGACACTGCTGGCTTATCCATCAGTATCCACTCAGCCGCATTCTCCTTCACATACCCCTAAGGGCAATTGAAGCATGCCATTACTGGTACCATTGACATGGGTGGTACACTGAATAAGATGGTAATTGTAGGCTCATTTCTGTATTAAGTTATCTGTCAGAATTATAGGACTTGAACTATACACTGTTCATAGATTCTGTAAAAGTCATGCAATAAAACAATACTAGTGAATCTAACTGATCATTCTCTGAAATATGCAAATATGGCACCTATATTTAGATGAGCTCATTTCATGTAATACCCTTGGCTTTTCTGTGTTTTGGGGCAATTTCTGACAATATGCCCAGACTTCTTGCAAGAGCAGCTCTCATTTCCTCAGTGAATAAAAAAACTGTCCTGTTTAGCACTGGCTGACAGATTACTAGAAGGCAGTAAAGGTCCATGATTTTTGTGTCCTGCAATATCTATCTCAGTCTTTCTCTAAGTAGCATTGTTCCCAGGAGTCTAGCCTCCTCTACCATCTGGACATAGATATCTTCTTGTCAGATCTTTCCTGAAGTATGTGACACCTTGTCCTGTCAGTTTTAAATCTTATAGCACTGTAGTGGACTGTTACAGTTATACTGATTTAACAGGACCTGCTTCTCTATATAATTTATGGTTTTAACTTTCAGTTTTCCCACCAACACTTTTTCTGTTTTTTTTTTTCTCTCTGCTGGCTTTAAATCTTGGGAAGTCATCCATTTCCATGATCAGATTCATTTTCACTAGGGTTGACTTCCACGACCATTACATTGCAGACTATTTTTTTTTTCTGTTATGCCCTATACACGGACTCCCTCTTTGAGGGCATGATGTGTAATGGTATCAATGTAGGATCATTAATTTGCTCCAAGTACCTGCCAATGATCATATCTGTGGGTTATCTCCCTCACCAGTATTCTGCTACTTGCTTTCTTCTGTTCCCAGTTCACATGAGAAGAGCTGGCTAACAGTCATTCAGATCTTCTTTGTCTTCCCAGACAATTCATTGTGTCACTGGCACCAGATACATCACTTCTTTCTTTGTGCCTCTAGGGTGGTTCCTTACATCAAAATTTAAAAAAATGGTTCCCTACAGCTTTTTTCATGCCCTATCCTGAAGTATGTGACACCTTGTCCTGTCAGTTTTAAATCTTATAGCACATTTCCTTAATAATGCTGCATTCAGTTTTTCTTGGCTATTAGCATATTTTCTTTTTATTTTGAAATCAAAGGAGGTAAAAAGGTCACACAAACAAAGCATTTAGTGAAAAAAACTACAAGAAAGATTCAGCAAAGCTAGAGTCTTCACTGTGTGTTACCTTATACCTCCTGTAGTGGGGGCCCATGGGGCATATGTGAATGACCCCTGCCTGAGTATCCCAATAAATATTTAAAAATGAAAGTAAAAAGTCATGGGTATTCAGAAGCCATGTAGCTGAAACACTGGCAGTTCTTTAGGGAGTCTTTTTATATTGGTTAAGGCATCTCAAACTTCACCAGTAAGTAGCAGGTAAGTAAGTTCTAGGACTGCCATGAAAGTAACCTGCAAACAAATTCCTTCAAGTGAGTCTCAGAAAGCAAACACGATTTTGCATTCTTTCTGCCACAAGTTTAGAAGTTACTGTACTCTCAGGTATTTAACCCTAGGTTCTTCTTGTCCATTTTAGAAAATCCCAAATATATATGAAATGTGATAACATGACATTGGACCTGTTGCATTTCACCTTGATTTATGGTTTTCAACATTCTGACACAAAAATGTCTTTACTGTAACCTCTATCAAAATTCATTACACTTTAAATCATAAACAGGCACCAAGTAACTAATTACAGTGTAAGACAACAATCATTTAAAGGTAGAGTTTCTAGTGAGTACAAGGTTACATATTAAATCATCTACAAACTGGGAACAGATCAATTTCATTAAGACCCTCGGGGCTTAAGGTAACATTTCGTCTCCTGTTATGCAAACTTTGCAGGCTACATCTCCCCCTACTACTTTCTGTTGTGCATAGTTCCTGTAAATTTCATAAGCTTTTTATTAGAATAATGTTCCCCTAAAACTCCAATGCATTTGAACTCTTTGTTTCTATAAAAGTAATAATAAAAATTGTATATTTTTATAACATGGAAACGTAAGAAAGATGAATGAAGGCAGGCATTGTGAAACAGCAAATCCACTCAAGATGTGATCTCAGTATTGATGGTAATAAAATAAATACTTCTACAGACAGTATGAAGAAGAAGCAGAGCTTGAAGAAGTGGAACAGATAGTAATGTCTTTTTAGCTATGAGGTCACCATGTGATGACACATTTGAACTATGCAGCTTGAGATGGACAAGAGAGGTCACTCCAGGATATGAACATTGTGAACTTAAGTGGTGTGAGATTATAAAAAAAAAAAAAAAATGAGTTACTTTCTTTAGGTCTAAACTTGGTGGCATTCTAATTGAGTCTTTAAGGTTTCTGACCCACAGCTACTTTTGGTCACTGCCTGTGTGGAGAACATTCTCTCTATGTCTATGTGCACACAGCTCTAGGGTTCCATTGCAACTTCTGGTCACTGCCTATGTGGAGAACATTCTCTCTATGTCTACGTGCGCACAGCTCTAGGGTTCCATTGCAACTTCTGGTCACGGCCTGTGTGGAGATCATTCTCTCTATGTCTACGTGCGCACAGCTGTAGGGTTCCATTGCAACTTCTGGTCACTGTCTCTGTTGAGAGTATTGTCTCTGTGTCTACTTGCACACAGCTCTAGGGTTTCATTGCAACTTCTGGTCACTGCCTGTGTGGAGAACATTCTCTCTATGTCTACATGTGCACAGGTCTAGGGTTCCATTGCAACTTCTGGTCACTGCCTATGTGGAGAACATTCTCTCTATGTCTACGTGCGCACAGCTCTAGGGTTCCATTGCAACTTCTGGTCACGGCCTGTGTGGAGATCATTCTCTCTATGTCTATGTGCGCACAGCTGTAGGGTTCCATTGCAACTTCTGGTCACTGTCTCTGTTGAGAGTATTGTCTCTGTGTCTACTTGCACACAGCTCTAGGGTTTCATTGCAACTTCTGGTCACTGCCTGTGTGGAGAACATTTTCTCTATGTCTACGTGCACACAGCTCTAGGGTTCCATTGCAACTTCTGGTCACTGCCTGTGTGGAAAACATTCTCTCTATGTCTATGTGTGCACAGCTCTAGGGTTCCATTGCAACTTCTGGTCACTACCTGTGTGGAGAACATTCTCTCTATGTCTACTTGCGCACAGCTCTAGGGTTGCATTGCAACTTCTGTTCACTGCCTGTGTGGAGAACATTCTCTTTATGTCTACATGTGCACAGGTCTAGGCTTCCATTGCAACTTCTGGTCACTGCCTGTGTGGAGAACATTCTCTCTATGTCTACGTGCGCACAGCTCTAGTGTTCCATTGCAACTTCGTGTCACTGCCTGTGTGGAGAACATTCTCTCTTTGTCTACGTGCGCACAGCTCTAGGGTTCCATTGCAACCTCTGGTCACTGCCTGTGTGGAGAACATTCTCTCTATGTCTATGTGCACGCAGCTCTAGGGTTCCATTGCAACTTCTGGTCACTGCCTGTGTGGAGAACATTCTCTCTATGTCTACGTGTGCACAGCTCTAGGGTTCCATTGCAACTTCTAGTCACTGCCTGTGTGGAGAACATTCTCTCTATGTCTACGTGCGCACAGCTGTAGGGTTCCATTGCAACTTCTGGCCACTGCCTGTGTGGAGAACATTCTCTCTATGTCGCTGTAGGGTTCCATTGAAACTTCTGCACAGTGCCTCTGTGGAGAACATTCTCTCTATGTCTACGTGCGCACAGCTGTAGGGTTCCATTGCAACTTCTGGTCACTGCCTCTGTGGAGAACATTCTCTCTATGTCTACGTGCGCACATCTCTAGGGTTCCATTGCAACGTCTGGTCACTGGCTATGTGGAAAGCATTCTCTCTATGTCGGTTCCATTGCAACTTCTGGTCACTGCCTCTGTGGAGAACATTCTCAGGGTTTCATTGCAACTTCTGGTCACTGCCTCTGTGGAGAACATTCTCTCTATGTCTATGTGCGCACAACTGTAAGGTTCCATTGCAACTTCTGGTCACTGCCTGTGTGGAGAACATTCTCTAGGGTTCCATTGCAACTTCTGTTCACTGCCTTTGTGGAGAACGTTCTCTCTATGTCTATGTGTGCACAGCTCTAGGGTTCCATTGCAACTTCTGGTCGCTACCTGTGTGGAGAACATTCTCTCTATGTCTACTTGCGCACAGCTCTAGGGTTGCATTGCAACTACTGTTCACTGCCTGTGTGGAGAACATTCTCTCTAAGTCTACATGTGCACAGGTCTAGGCTTCCATTGCAACTTCTGGTCACTGCCTGTGTGGAGAACATTTTCTCTATGTGTTGTCGTGGCACAGCTCTAGGGTTCCATTGCAACCTCTGGTCACTGCCTGTGTGGAGAACATTCTCTCTATGTCTATGTGCACGCAGCTCTAGGGTTCCATTGCAACTTCTGGTCACTGCCTGTGTGGAGAACATTCTCGCTATGTCTACGTGCGCACAGCTCTAGGGTTCCATTGCAACTTCTAGTCACTGCCTGTGTGGAGAACATTCTCTCTATGTCTACGTGCGCACAGCTGTAGGGTTCCATTGCAACTTCTGGTCACTGCCTGTGTGGAGAACATTCTCTCTATGTCTACGTGCGCACAGCTGTAGGGTTCCATTGCAACTTCTGGTCACTGCCTCTGTGGAGAACATTCTCTCTATGTCTACGTGTGCACAGCTCTAGGGTTCCATTGCAACTTCTGGTCACTGCCTGTGTGGAGAACATTCTCTCTATGTCTACGTGCGCACAGCTGTAGGGTTCCATTGCAACTTCTGGTCACTGCTTGTGTGGAGAACATTCTCTCTATGTCTACGTGCACACAGCTGTAGGGTTCCATTGCAACTTCTGGTCACTGCCTGTGTGGAGAACATTATCTCTATGTCTGTGGAGTCACTGCCTCTGTGGAGAACATTCTCTTCTGTAGGGTTCCATAGAACATTCTCTTTATATCTCTGCGCTTTGGCCGTAGGGTTTCATTGCAACTTCTGGTCACTGCCTCTGTGGAGAACATTCTCTAACTGTAAGGTTCCATTGCAACTTCTGGTCACTGCCTGTGTGGAGAACATTCTCTCTATGTGCTGTAGGGTTCCATTGCAACTTCTGGTCACTGCCTGTGTGGAGAACATTCTCTCTATGTCTCTAGGGTTCCACTGGTCACTGGCTATGTGGAAAGCATTCTCTCTATGTCTACGTGCGCACAGCTGTGGGGTTCTATTGCAACTTCTGGTCATTGCCTGTGTGGAAAATATTCTTTCTATGTCTACGTGCGCACAGCTGTAGGGTTCCATTGCAACTTCTGTTCACTGCCTTTGTGGAGAACATTCTCTCTATGTCTACGTGCGCACAGCTCTAGGGTTCCATTGCAACTTCTGGTCACTGCCTGTGTGGAAAACATTCTTGCTATGTCACCGTGCACACAGCTGTAGGGTTCCATTGCAACTTCTGGTCACTGCCTGTGTGGAGAACATTCTCTCTATGTCTACGTGCGCACAGCTCTAGGGTTCCATTGCAACTTCTGGTCACTGCCTGTGTGGAGAACATTCTCTCTATGTCTACGTGCGCACAGCTCTAGGGTTTCATTGCAACCTCTGGTCACTGCCTGTGTGGAGAACATTCTCTCTAGTTCTACGTGCGCACAGCTCTAGGGTTCCATTGCAACTTCTGGTCACTGCCTGTGTGGAGAACATTCTCTCTATGTCTACGTGCGTACTCCTTTTCCTTTCACCTCCAAAAACGTACTAGTTGACTAGCAACACAAAACTGCTGTCTTGTGGCCTGGATCACAGCTGAAAAGGGTCCAAAAAGGACCAGTTCACTTACCAAATAAAATAAAATAAATCTATATCCATAGCATTGCCTACAAGGATTAGTTTGTACATTAACAGTATGAGATTTATCTGGTAACTAAACAAAGAGCATTTTTCACAGTGTGAACTACAACATGTGTAAATAGTAATGAATATTACGAATAAACTAAGTCCTGCCACAAAGCATCAGTATACCACTAATAAACAATTTGAATTGGAACTTGTCAATGTATTACAAAATATGGAGGGTGGAAATTTGATGAATATTACTAGGCCAAGTATAGTCATTACAAACCCTGCGCAAGTCTGCGTATTAAAACAGGTTTTGCTGACAAAACTGATGTATTAAATAAAGTAAAAAAGATTGAATTTTAACTTTTCAAAAATGAAAGGTATGGTTTTAAAAACCTGGCGGATATAAATAATAAAGCAAGTAGGGAATAGGTGAATGCAGTAATCATGTAAGAGGAAGTATAAAGCCATACGGCTTAAACTATTAGAAAATGTGACTTGGTATGAAAAAGTAGGAGGTAAGAGGATACAAGAAGTTCATATAGTATTGAAACAACTTTTAGAAGGAAAGGTAAGAGGTAGAATTCTGAAAAAAAGTCAGTATACAGAAAACTGCAGTTACATAAAATACTTACCCAAACAGTAGGATTGGTCACTATAACAGTAAATCATAAACCTTGTGTGTCCCCACTTTCTCTTTCCTAAGATCCCACTAGATTTTTCTCAGCTTTCTCTTTTCCTGTGACAACCACTGTTGGTCTCATGTCTGTGAATGCTGTAATGCTAGTGGTTGGCAAACTCCCATATAAGAGTGACATTGGCTCACAATCTTTTCAGATAATCTAGCCCAATGTCTCTGCAAGAGAGAGTAGACTTGTAATAGACAAATACAATACTGAGGCTTAAATGCAGTAAATGGAAAGATGCAGTAAAAACACCGAAAAACTTGTTATGCAGACACGCAAACTGCAGGAACCATAACTATGTACACACCCCAAACACAGAGAAGGAGGGAGGGTAGCTTACTGTTATAGTGATCACTCTTTGAACATCTACTGTGATGATAAGTATCTTAAATAACTGTACTATCTTCTTTTGGGAGATCCATTATCCCAGTAAATCCTAACATTTGGTAAAAATGCCAAGTAGCACTTGGTTTTCCCCAGGAGGTGAACAGTTATAGGATGTCCTGAAGCACAGTCATGCCAAACCTTATTAGTACAGTCCAGCAGTGATGAACTGTGCCTTAAACATGCAGTGCTTAATGAAGGTGTGTGCAACAGTCAGCAGCACTTACTATAGGCTCTGGAGACATATTCCTAAAGTAAATTGCCTATGTCACTGCTGCACAAGACGAATGAGCTCTAATACTGACTTACAAGGGCTGACTGTTTTTATAATAATAATAATAATGAATACTGTTGGCCAGACAATATGATAACATTTTTTGATTATAAGCATGCCTTCCTTTTCTTTCTTGAAGGAAGGAGAAAAACAAATATCTGATCTGATTTCTTGAAAGGGTATGCATTTTACTACAGTCTTCCAGCATATGTAGTAGTCTACCATCTCCCATTTACAGTAGATGTTCCTCTTCATTTCTGCTGTCTGGGCAGAATTCTGGAAGCCAGATGGTGTCATAAAAAATGATGAAACCATCTTGGGCATAAAAGAATGGCTTGGTTTTAAGCATACTCTCTCACTGTGAAAAAAAAACTGTTTAAGTATGTTTACACATAAGGGCTTGTACCTTGACAGCCTTTTTTCTTGATGATATATCAGCTAGGAACAGTATTTTCTAGGAGTAATACTAAATGCCTACTATGGTTAGCAGGTTTTAACAAAAATAAAGTTAACTTCCCCAGCAGAAAGCTGCCCTCTCAAAGAAAATAAATATGCCTTTGCTGCAGTTCTAATTGTAGTACTCCTTTCAAGTAAGCTTTAATAGCTGGATGGTGCTATTTAAGAATGAGAAGTAAGAAGACATATATTGCTGGCATATTTTCCTAGACACAACATACTTGAATTGATTCAGAGACATGGCTTTGATAATCCATTACCTTTGGAACTGACCGGTCCCAAGGCCTTAGAAGCTATCCAGGAAGCCAACATTTTTTTTTTGCAGGTATGACTTTGTATTAGTAGGTATTCTGTCTTCCTTCAGAATGCTCAGTACTTACACGGAAAAAGAAACACTATATGGAATCAAAATGTTATCTCCCAACCTTTTAATCAATGTCTTGAAGTTGGAGTGTAGCAGCATTATTTGTTGTTTGACTAGTATCTTGTGAAGAGAAAGGAGCAGTACCAGAAGAGTGCTTAATTTCACCAAAAAAAGAAAGCCATAGTTCCCACATTCAAAATGTTTGGCCTGGCTCTGTCCTATGCTGTCTCTAGGAGTACTTTGAATGAGAAGAAAGAGTGAAAATAGACAGAAAACAATCTGAGCCAAAGGGAGAGGAAAGACCTCTATTTGCCAGGATGTTTTGTGAGGAAGCGGGGAGACAATTGTTTGTAGTTGATGTTTTAATGTGTGGTAAACAGATAACCCTGTGGTATGTCTCACTCTCGAACCATGCTTTCAAATGCCTCTGGGTTTAATTTTCATTAGTGGGTCAGAGTTATGTGCCTGTGAAGACAATTTGACATCTGGTTCTGTAGACCTGAAAACTATATCACTGACAGATGAGGACTGCTCCACATTAACACTGATTTCTTTCCAAGCTAAAAATATCTAGTTCTGCCTTTCTTGTTGAAGTGCCACACTGCTATAGTGTTGTCCAGTGTTGTGCTATACTTATAAAAGTAATAAGTTACTATTACTAGTTAATTTTAAGTGAAAGTAATATGTTCCTATTACTTATTACTTTTGTAAAAAAGTAATATATTATTATTACTATTTACTAACTAAAGTAACTAGTTACTGTTGAGTTAGTTTTTCTGAGTGATTTTCTCACATAGTACTTGTGTGTGAGGAATACATGCTTACTCCACATGAATATGAGTGTATTAAAGTTGTATACACAGTGTTACAATAATGATGAATAGCATTTTACAGTTTACAAAGTTCCACAGACTAGTCTTTATAGTCAGAGTCACAATGTAATACTTAAACCAAAGTACGGACAGCCAGCAACACAAGACCCATAACAAGTTACAACCCATTAAATTTTCAACAATGTACAGTAGGCTAATCTGCTAAAACAAATGGTGAGGACGCAAATATGCTTCCAGAAAATGTCATATAAGTCTAACAAGACTGTTAACACAACAGCGTCAACCAAAATATCACTTTATATAACTATTCACAATGACTACACATTTCTGTTGGTTCGAAGGAGGAGCAACTTTTCAAAGTGTTCGTCAGTGAGTCTATTTCTTCTTGCAGTCAGTACTTGTCCACCAAGACTGAACAGGCTTTCAACAGATGCACTAGATGGCAGAGCTGTATTAGAGTTCAGAAGAATCTTCTTGACTATAGGGCAGGGACGTCGGGAGGCATACTGACTGTACGCATTTCAGTACAGTTTATTTGGAGTGGGGGTAGAATCTGGCAGTTAGCTGCATGCATACCAATGGCTGCTGATTGGTCCCGCTTTAGTTGAGAGAGAGAATGTGCGAGAGTAGACAACCATAGAGAGTACGTGTTTATCCATTTTATCGTCACTCTAATGATCATTCCACTTTCCACTGATCTGGCTCTGGCTCAGCTTTATAAGTGTTGCTGTAATCAGAGATCATATCTGAATGCGAGTACATTTTTTATCTTGTTTCCTAAAGAAAATGCTACTGGTCCGGTTGTTCGCTACTTTGCTTGGTTATCATCTAAAAATGTTGCAGTTAATAATAATAATGGTGCATTTAGTAGCACAGGCAGTTGATGCTAAAGAGCATTTGTTGGTTTACTAGTGTACGTACCACTCGTGTTTACCGAGTTGCATGCCGCTTTATCTATTCCTCGGTGAACATTATCTTGCTCTCTCTCTATTTTTTTTTATCCTATTTTAAGTGGACTTTAATCTCTATTTGAAGTGTGCCTGGCTGGTGATTGCAGATTAGCGAGATTAAGATGCATCATGCCACGCAGCACACCCCTCTCAACTGCCGGGTATCTGGTGTTTTCCAATTCCAAATTCCAACGGTAGTAATTGAATCAATGATGAGAGTTTAAATGCGCCACACAAGAACGATAGTCACTGCCATAATGTTAGTTAATGAGTGTGTGTATGTGTTTCGTTGGTGGGTTTTACTACTGCTGTAGTGATGAGATTTTAAATGTACCACACTACTTGGTTAATTTATTTTTTCATTGGATTTGAACTGTATTATTCCTTCAATCCAATCCAGTCCAATCCAAATGCAATGAAAAAATAATTTAACTGAGCAGTGGCATGTGGCACATTTAAAATCTCACTACAGCAGTAGTAAAACAACCCACCAATGAAACACATAGGACTGTGTGTGTATGGTTTTATGTGGGGGAATCTGACTATTTTACGGACTAACAGCTGCTGTTGCCAACTTTAAGAGAAGTGTGTGTGTGTGTGTGTGTGTGTGTGTGTGTGTGTGTGTGTGTGTGTGTGTGTGTGTGTGTGAGAAAGGCACCTCTCATCCATCCAGAATGACAAACCTTTGAGTTTCAAACTTCATATATCTGAAAAAATGTATGTTAATGCAATACCAGTTATTCTAAAAACTTTTTCATTTATAAATGCAATATTTAAAACCTGTCCCTCCTTGACTGTGTAAATGTACATTAAGTGTGCAGAATTGTATGCTTCTCTTTCATTAGGTGCACCAATAAGTTGCACAAAGGTAGTGACCAGGCATGTGCAGTGGAAGCTAGGGCATCTGCTGAGGAGTTTGGTTGCTTGGCAGGTTTGGAGTCAGAGTGATGATGGTAAGGAGACTGATATTCCGATGTCTATACCAGCAGGTCTGGCACTTTAATTCTGACTTGTGTCAGTTTTATGGACTTGACACACATACTTTATTACTACTTTTCTTTGTTCACTGGAAAATGTGAAGAGGTGTTTTGCTGCTATAATACCTTACAGTTGAATTATTTGCTGCCTGTAGCTTTTGTCACATTGTATTTGATGGTCTTTGGTTCCTCTCTTTAAGTGTAGCCTGTACCTTTCACTTTAGATGTAATTAAGGTATATGAGCTGATTAAGAAAAAAAAAAAAAACAGAAAACTTGACGTTTTTAACACCAGGTTTTGAGTTTTATGATAAACTGTGAATCTGTTTCTTTTCTTAAGGTACTGTTTGCAGAGCTAATAAACTATAATTTTTGTATGAAGTAGCCTCAGTAGCATTGAGATATGCAGCAATCACCAGGAGTGCCAAAACACTGTAAAGGTTTGCATATGTTAATGGTACTTTTTTTGCTGTTACTTTGGTTACTTTTAAATGCTATCCTTGCATACCTCTTACTCTCTGAGCAAGAACTAATGATGGGGCAAAGGCACAAATATAGGGAGAGACTAAATATTGTTCCTGTAAACTCAGATAGTTGCTAGAATAACAAGTTTTGCATTATTATGTATTTTTCTGAGGGATCTAAAGTCTGAAATTCAAATGCCTTTCATTATTTATTATTATTTAAGGACTTCATTCTTCATGTTGGCATCCCACAATTCCACCGGAGTCGGTGGAGTTACATGATTATGTACACACGTTTTATGTTAATCAGTGTCTCGAGTTTTGACCAGTAGTATCTACTTTTCATGGGCCTTTGTCCAGATTTTTGATGATTCCAGGTTGAGAGGTATGTGACAGGTCAAACAGTGGTGTGCAAACTATAGTTAGGTGTCTGTGCACTATATGTTTGACATTGCATGCATACTGGAGTGGGTGAAGATCCTTTACAGAATTTGTTTCCACTTCATGCTGGGTAACCCTGAAATGGATAATGAGGCTACTGAAAATGATGGAGGGATGGATGGTTAAATCACTGAACAACTTGGAAGTCATAAAACAAGCTTCAGAATAGCACTTGACAGAAAAATAGGAGGTGGCAAATATAGCTGACAGCAAAACATGACTTCTAAAATAAATTTTACAGTACTCTTGCCTGTATTACATGTGCATAAATGATATACTGCTGTATTATACAACTGACTGAATCCGTTTCCTGTGATGTTGATGCAGTCTGCAGCTGTGCCAAGTTGTTTCACAGATAAATTGCACTTTTTTCTGTACTATACATTTAAATATTTTCTTCAGGAATTATTTTCTAACTAGTTTTTCTTTTAAACCAGTACTGCAGTCCATATATTACTAAAAAGCTTTACAATCTGCTGTTCCACTATATAAAAATATGCCTGACTACTGTATGTAGAGAATTAGCTGTTTTTTGCAGAATTGTTTATGTTCTTAATAAGCAGAGCATCACAGACTAAACTACTGTCTGCATTCCTGGTTATAAAACAGTTTTAAAAGATTATGATAATTTGGCGTTTCTTTTTCTTTTTCTTTCTGTGGAAGAAGCTATTTTCCTGCACACTTTTCTTGAATAACAATGAGAGTAAAATGGAGATTCAAATAGCTTAAACCAGGATATGTATTCTTTGTTTATTAAACTGTTTTTCTGAGGTTGCTAACTGGATAATTTTTTCACTGTTTATCCAGTTACTAGGTATGTAGCTGTTTTTATTGCAAATGTTTTCATTTGCTAAACATATTGGTGCACCAAAAGCAGAGCACAAGACAGATTAAAACACGTTTGTCATAGATGGCAGCAGTTATGTTCATCTTCAACAGATGTTTTTTTTTTGTACTGGAAAGTGGCTGCTTATTCCACTAATTGACTTTTTATTATTCCTACATTAACTGTTAATTCAATTTGCGTAGCTGTTATTTCGCTTGTGAGCATTGATAATCCAATTTGCCTAGCAGTTAGCCTTTTTTCTTCTGTTTGGTGAAGTGCAAGCAGGAATGAAGTCTGCAAAATTTTAAATGGGAAGGTATTTTGTTTTTTGACCAGTGAAGATATGAAATGCTCAGGCTCCTTCGTCATGCAAGTAATTACCATCCTGGCATACAGTTAGCAATGATCATTCAGTGAGTAGCATTGTGAAAGGGGCATGGCCTGTTCAGCAGTTTAAGGAAGTGTGCGGACAGCAATGTGTAGATGTGGGTGTGGTTTGTTGGGGGGCAGCAGTCTAAGAGCTTTGAGTACAAATCTGAAAATCCTGCCTACACCCCTGCTATAGGGTAATTGCTGAGAGAAGATATTTCTCTGGAAGGGTCAGCCAGATACACATCCATCTGAGAAGATATGCTGACATTGGCTGGCATCGACTCTTTGAAGCTGAAGAAGCTGTCTTCAGCAGTTAATGCAGAAGCTTCAGATGACCCATGCGCAGGTTCATCCAGTTTCTGCATGGCATCAAGGAGCAGAGCCTTGCCTCTGAGTTTCTGCTCTTCAGTGTCCATTCATCACAAATGGAACTGTGGATGCACTATGCTAGCCAGAATGAGCTATTCGTGCTCCAGAAGATGACTGAACCAAGCCTCAATGCCTTTAAGAAGAGCATCAACTAATGGCACAGCAAGCTTCACAGACTGCCTGACTTCAGACAACTTGTTTTTCAGACACATAATGGTGGAGATCAGGATTCCCATGAAGGTTTTCAGCTCTGACTGCGGGATGTTCAGAGACATTGCCAGGGGCTGCACTGCTTGCACAAACTCAGCAACAAAAGTAATTTCTGCAGGCCTGAAGATGACAATTCCAATCTGTTCACATATCTCATTCAGCAAGCCTTCACCCTGAGTTGCAATGAGGTGAGTTCTCTCCATCACATAGAAAGTGGGATTCCATCCACACATTTCTAGCCACCTCAGCAGCTTGGGTGCTATGGCTAGCCTTGTTCCAAGCAGCATAGCATTTGGCCATGGTGCTTCGCATGATCTTTTTATACTATGCATCATTACAAGCAGATTCAGCATCTTGCATGGCAACTAGATTCAACATGTGTACTGCACATCTCAGATGGGGAGGCAGTGAATGGGTGTTTTTGCTTTGCCCTGACTGACTCAGCATAGCTGTCACATTGTTGTAAATCTCTTCACCGTCATCATCCTCATCTTGGGACAGAATGCTTGTAGTCTCAGATCTCTCACATTCTGAGAAGACAGTAAAAGCCTTTAAAAAATTGCTGCCATTGTTAGTAATTGTTGCACACACCTTTTGATCTATATTATACTTGATGGGAATGCTCTCAAGAGTTGAAGCTATGAGATCATATGTATGCCGTCCCTGTAATCTGCAGCATGACAAAGCAAATGACTTTCTTTGAAGTGTGTCACAGTCGATCCAGTGGGTGGTGGCACCAAAGAAACTACGATTCTGATGGGTCCAAATGTCAGCCATAGTGTGCTGCATAGTATCAACATTCACGCTGGAAGAAGCTGCAAGCCTGTTCTTATCATTCATAAGCATATCTGTGTACTTTTCTATAAGATCATATATCTGCCAAATCTCTGTTTTTGCTTAAAATTAAATCACTGTCTCAAAGCAAAATCTTTCTCACTGCATCATTAACACCACACACAAGCTTGTTCTTTATCAACTCATCTCTCAGATCACCAAATCTGCATGTTTTTGACTTGTTTCTCAAGTCAGTTATATACGCTGCAAAAGTTTCGATCAGGCTTTTGATCTCTTGTGTAAAATAGTGCCTTTCTCACTATAATATTCATTTGAGGGTTGCACATTTCTCTAAATTTACATTTTAAGCACTCAGAGTCTTCCTGCGTTTCAGCCTAAATCACAATATGGCAGTCTTCCCCCTTCTCTGCATAAACAGTAGGTGCACACACAAATGAATGTTCTCTCAATGGCTTCTGAACCAGCTAAATTGAGCAGAATAAATGCTTTTGTATGTGCGTCTTTATCAGAAAAAGCAGCCTGTATGAAAATATCATATACCTGATCAAACACTCTCCAGTTTTCAGCAATATTATTATCAAACACAAGTGGATCAGGTCTGTGAAATCCCTCTGCCATGCCAAATAAGTGTCAAACACACACCAAGTACTTGTAATTATATTCAGCTGTACAACAGACTCTTGAAATAACTGTACTCTTTGAAAAGATTGTGCTGTAATACTGCACACAATGACAACACTTTGCACACTTTAAATATTTTGAATAGTTTTAGTTAATGTGAAAAAGTAGTACATTGTGAAAAAATACAGTTGTTTTCTCTTTAGAACATTTTATATGTTTCTGATATTGTTTCACATGTTTTCATAATTATTTCAAGTACTTTTTTCAGTATGATGCAATTTTGAACATTTTGTTTATTCAGTAGTTTGTTTGGAATGCTTTGCTTTATATTCATTGAGGAAAAATCATTTAAATGAGTTTAAGAACCTAGAAATATTTTCTGACATGTTTATGAATCGCTTGCAGTCATTTGAGCCACTCTTATATATTCCTTCAGTTCTGACTGTGCGCCTCATGATTTTAAGAAGTTTTGACTTTGGATCCCATTCTGAGAACATCACTCGTCTTGTGTATTCAAATAAGATGATGAGGCTTGAGTGTTCATTTAAGATATTTATTACACACAAACACATCAGGATGGACGACTGGAACATAAAACGTAAATGAACTAGCTAAGTGATGGACTAAATGCTACACACATACATGCTTTCACTCCAGCTGCTTACACAAAATGGCACTCTACTTGCACGTGCTCAGTGCAATAAAAACAGCTACATACCTAGTAACTGGATAAACAGTGGAAAAATGATCCAGTTAGCAACCTCAGAAAAACAGTTTAATAAACAAAGAATACATATCCTGGTTTAAGCTATTTGATGCTCCATTTTACTCTCATTGTTATGCAAGAAAAGTGTGCAGGAAAATAGCTTCTTCCACAGAAAGAAAAAGAAAAAGAAACGCCAAATTATCATAATCTTTTAAAATTGTTTTATAACCAGGAATGCAGACAGTAGTTTAGTCTGTGATGCTCTGCTTATTAAGAACATAAACAATTCTGCAAAAAACAGCTAATTCTCTACATACAGTAGTCAGGCATATTTTTATATAGTGGAACAGCAGATTGTAAAGCTTTTTTCTGTGCATGTGCCCATGAACTACAGTGGCTTTAAAAGTACAACACACATACTATGATGTACACTCCTTGTGTTCAATTGAGTTTCCTCAGGGTGTTCCGGTTTCCTCCCACATTCCCAAGACATGCTGCAGGTGGATTACACATTCTAAATTGGCTTTAGGAGTGACTGCGTGCATGCGTGTGCCTTCTGAAGAAGGTTGAATGCTGGGCTGGCAACTCAACAATGTAAAACTCCACTGCCACGTCTTCTGCAGACTGATGATCCACCGTGGTGATCCCTAACGGGCACAGCTGAAAGGAGAAAAGAAGCACAAGACCTATAAAAACCTATCACATTTTGTCTATTTTCAGTAACTAAAAAATCGAAACCTGAAAAGAATTTTAAATAGAACATAAAATATTGTCAGGACAAAAGTTGGTTGATCATAGATTCACTTGAAGCATCCCTGCTTGGTGCAGTGGGTTGGGTCATCGGATGCTCAACTGATGAGTGATTAGTTTGATTCAGACTGATGGTGGTATGAAGAACCAATGCCATTTATTATACTGCAAGGTAAGGATATGATCTCTGGCAGGCTAGAACTGTACCAGCGTTAGGGGATGTTTTGGTGAGTGAGAGTCCCACAGTACCAGAGCAGGGCTGGAGTCTGATCATCATTAGCTTTCACCTCCTTGCAGTGCTAAAAAAAAAAAATGAAGTAAATTTTGCTCCAGACTAATTCTAATGATCTATTATGAATGCTACATGCTATGATATTGTGCCAATATTATGCTGTAATTTTTTATCCAAATTGCCACTTCAAAGTGTCTGTTACCTCCTAACATCTGATTACTATTCATACTATATAGGGACCCCGGAAGTTTTACATCCCTCTTTAGGAGGCTATACCCCCCACATTGAGAACCACTGGTTTAAGCAAAAGTAACTCAAAAGTAACTCACATTTAAGTTACTAGTTACTAAAAAAAATAATATATTACTATTACTAGTTGCTATTTTAAAAAAAAGTAACTAGTTAAATTACTAGTTACTAGAAACTGTAATATAGTACAGTAATATATTACTTATTGTAATAGATTACTCCCATCACTGGTGCTGTCTATATTGTTTTGCACATGTCGCCAAAAGAAACTATTCTCTGTATACTGTTTCCATCTCTTTCAGGCTGATCTTTACAGTGATTTCTTTTTGACACAGGTTATCCTGCAAAGAAAGATTGTAGAACGAAACTCCCCAGACATAATTTGAAGAGTCTATTGTTGGTTGGGTTGGTTGGAAGAAAAATGGGCATCCCTTTGGATGGATGTTCTAAGTCACTCCTTCATAAAATTTCTGTCTTGACAGAGGGGGTGGGGGTGGGGGGGGTCATGCTATCTTTAGATAGCCCAGTGCGTGGTTAAGAGTTTTTGAGCACCCAGTGATATCCTGTCATGCCTGCTTTTGCTTGTGAAGGATTAGGAAGAGTCTGAAGGTCCTACATCCTGGGGTACATGCAAAGTTCCTTGCTGTTATAGTGTGGTGTTGAGAAAGAGCTATATACCTTCTGAAGTTCCAGCAGTTTGTCCAGAGAGAGAAAAACATAATCATTTATCCAGAGTCTTCATTGAAAAGGTCAATGAAAATTGATAGACTTAAGGAGATTTTTTTTGTGGCTTTTTTCCCTGGCAGACTATCCTAGTCAAAAAAACAATAATAATAATAAATTGTAATTTCACAGTATTTCCCAATGAATGCATCCGGGAGGCTGTAGTACTGGTATACTGCATAAAGGGTTTGAAGCTAGTAACCATCCACATAGCGAAGATGTGTTATATTTTGTTGCCTGAGATGAACAACAGGAGCTAACCACTGGGCAAATCTGGGGCTGTGGACAGACCAAATAGCGGAGCTGGAAAATGAAATATTATTGATATGTGAGAAGACCCTATTGGAATGTGCAGTACAAATATTTTTGTTTCATTTGTACAGCAAAAAGGAGTGCAGAATAGAAATAAAGACACTTAATGCCAACTATTTCTGGTTTTCGTGTCATTGTACATCACCCATAAATGCTGGGGTTGTGTGAGGCGTAAGGCCTTTGAAATACTGCCTTGCACTATCATTTTCTACCCATCGCTGAATATGTATTCTTTCTTAGTCTCTACTGATCTGCCATTAACCTTAGCTGTTGTGTTTATATAGTATTTTTTATAAATGTCCCTTTGGTACAATGTATAGTAAACAATGTATATAGATTAGGTGGTATGTGTATGCATGCTTTCAGCTTTCTGCATTATACCACTGTGGGACTGTAGGTAATGCCCTTCTGTCTCTCACCACTATTACACGGAAATAGTACTTTTTATGAGGCAGCTGGCAAAAACATAGAAGCCCAGTAACTTATTGTACAGACTATTTGACCATAGCAACAG
The DNA here is from genome assembly GCF_019279795.1 of Protopterus annectens. NCBI lineage: Eukaryota > Metazoa > Chordata > Ceratodontiformes > Protopteridae > Protopterus > Protopterus annectens. The sequence continues at coordinate 358,100,985 of NC_056751.1, forward strand.
CTCTGTACATAAAACAGTGTTGTAAGCCAGATGACCCACTGCTACACAGATATTGCAGCAGCCTTCTGAGCCCTTTCTTTGATGTTTTATCCTTAACAATAAAAATATACATGTAAATTCCACAAAGCCAAATTTAAAATAAATCTAGCATTTGACATTGTAGACCTAAGTATTCAACCTATCAATCAAGTTATGATTTTCTACTTGCCAGATTTAACAGTGTCATTCTTTTGGCATTTAACTATGTTTCTGAGCAAAATTTATTTTTAAATGAACATTTTATGACAGCCTATAATTAAATAAGAATAACAGATATTGTAATATTCACTCTGAAGGTGATCTTGTTTACTAAATATACACCTGTGTAACAGTTTTGCAAAAACACATTTTTCTGCTTCTTAGAAATGATGGCTGACATATTTATTAGATCAAAAACATGTCTCCTTGTCATACACTTACTTACATTGGTAACAGACTGCTGCAAAGTGATAGGAAAGGCAAACATATGAGGAAAAAGAGAGTAAGTATAAAGAGTAGGGAGGGAAGATGCCACACATCAATAATAGGAGAAAACATTCACCAGATCCTTGAAGCAAATGCCTGAATTTTTTATGAGCCATCCATTAATTTATAACCCTTTTCACATTGTTTTGTATATGGGGTTAAAGTGTCACTTCAACAGTGACAATCATCTACAAGCAAGGTTCACACCATTGGGTGGTTAGCCCTGCCACGGCATTTATTCGATACTACTCACTCACTCTCACACCTATGACCAATTTAGAGTGTCCGGTCCACCTACTGCATGTCTATGGAATGTGGGAAGAAACAGGAGCCCCTGGAGGAAACCCTTGCAAAAACAGGGAAGCCATGCAGACTTCACACAGAAGGCACCCTTATTATTACTTGATTAAAATTCCTTTGCAGTTAAGATACGACACTGAAGAAGGTAAAGTGAAACACCAGGTGAAAAATACATTTTAACGGGAAAGGCTCTACACTGTACAGCTGAATGCAACTTGAGAATGGCGCATCTGTAAAGTACTATCATACTCACTAGTACTGTCCAGGGAAAGTGACAAAAAGTACTTGGTTTCTTCTTAGTATTGTTCATGGGAGAGTTGCTGCAAGTACTGTTTTGCTCTCTAGTATTGTCCAAACTTCTTATGTTCTCACTGTTACTTTCTATCTGTAAATATTAAAAACTTTAGTTGGGCTGACATTTTATATAACTGTGAATCTTCCTGTTCTTTCCTATTTTATTAAGTACTTTAATTATACACTTTTTCTTTATATCTGGCATATTTTCATTTGCTATTTTATGCTGGCATATTCTGAATGTGTGAACACCTTATTCTAGTTATTACTAAACAATTTTCACATATAGCAGTATTTCATTTCTTATTGATTGATTAGTTTTTAGATATGGGGAAGCTGAAACAATTTTATTATATTAAAACAACTCATTTGGATATGTTAAAAGAATGTGTAAATAAGTAAGTGGATATGTGACATGTTTACTCATCCGCTCTCAGACATGCATGTACAAGTAACCATTCAACTGTCCCCACACACACACACACACACATACACGTGTACACACACACACACACACACACACACACACACACACACACACACACACACACACACACACACACACACACACACACACACACACACACACACACACACACACACACACATACACATACACGTGTACACACACACACACACACACACACACATGTACACACACACACACACACACACTGTATTAAACAAAGGTCTATCAAATCATATACCTTAACCAAGCAGGTTAACTGTATGTCTGAAAAAGAAATGTTACTTTCTTCCTTATTTTATACTATAGAATAAGAGCAAACAATTAAAAATAAAAATAAAAACTTTTTTTATTGTCCAGGCAAGAAAGATATACCAGTTACTGTTTAGTAAATAATATTTCTTACACATTTAGGCACTAGACATCTGTCAAAGTTCTATGTATGAAATACATATCAGTTAACATTTTGCATTTTGATATAGTCATGCAGTACAGGAAGCACCTTGCAGCTATGGTGACATTCTTGCCACTTTAAATGTTAAATATCGCAGTCGTATTCTCTGACACTATAGATGCACAGTATATTAATTTAACTTCCTTTTTCATTTTTTACTTTCTGTTCAAGGTGGACAAGGAAAAGTTTTGTGCTGTGCTGCTGGATGTGGTCTCTGAAATTCAACAGTTAAGAAATTATTCGGAAATGTACCTCTTTGTTTATCTTTTAATCTCAGTCATTCTACAGAGATTCTGAATCTATTCAAGAACAAAAGTTGGATCACATTATCTACAGTACTGAAGGGTTTCTGCATAGTTTATTTTTTTAAGGCGATAAGGAAATTGGCATCTTCTAATCATATGTAATTCATGGAACATTGTCTTTCTCCAGGCTGTGGAAACCTTTCATGTATTTTTAAGTTGTCAGGAATCCACACTCATTCTATTGCAGTTACGTCTAGATGAAATTATTAGATGCACGAAAACCGCATAACAATGAAAATTTAAAAGAACGAACATCACATAACTAAAACTGAGTTACTTGCATTTTGTAAGTAGCACCAGTATAAAAAGAATGGTGATGCTGTACTGGCAGTTCTCGTGCAGATGTAGGTGTGCCATGGGTGTTCACCCTTTTTTCAATGTAATGTGATCTCAGAATTGGTATATTTAATTTGCAGAGGGTGTTGGGGTGCGAGGACACAGTCCCCCTGCAAAAACTAGAGAAAATAAATAATGGTTCTGGAGTGTTGGGAGCTGGGTGTGGTGTAAGTTGACTGTTAAATTGGTTTTACAGCTACAGCGGCAGTCTTTGGTTATGTGATGTTCGTTCTTTTAAATTTTCATTATTATGCAGTTTCATTCAAGTCATCTCAGCAAATTTGGATTCAATTATATGGGTTTTCATGCATCTGAAGTAGACCCATATATGTATATATATATATATATATATATGTATATATATATATATATATATATATATATATATATATATATATATATCTGTGTGTGTGTGTATGTGTGTAATATATATTTAATGATTCTCCCACATTGAATAAATGTTTCAATGGGCCACAGATAATCTCCCCCAAGAAACCATCTTATAGGTGACCTGAACACTGATTGGCCAGCCTGTACCTCTAACAACCCCACAAACCATATTAATCTTTACAGTTTTACCCAACTTATCCAAGAACACACTAGAATTGACAAAAAACCCACAAACAGTCTGTTCTATATTGGACACTAGTTAACTGCCCCAAACAAAACTGTCAGACAGCATGCCTTCCTGATGGTCTTAGTGACCATCTCCCACCTTCTTCCTGTGGAAACATACCAACAAAGCCAAACCCATTATTTTTAGACAAGTCAGAGACGATCATAAACTAAATATACAAGAACTAAATAGTATTCTAAAACATAGTAACTGGAAACCACTACAAACCCTAAATCTAGACCAAACCGTTGACTACTTCAACAATATTTTCATCAATATCCTTGACAGATTTTCACCAATTAGGAAAATAAGAGCCAAGGCAAACTATACACCATGGCTAACTAGGGAGACTAGAGCCCTTCTAAAGCCAAGGGATAAGGCTTAGAAATTTTGAAAGAAAGACAATACTAGCCTAGGCAAACAAAGTTACCTACAACTTAGAAATCAGACCAAGAGACAAACTAAACTCGATAGACAAAATTAATTCCTCAATATCCAAAACAAACATTCAAAAGATCCCCAAATGTTTTGGCATGCCATTAACTCTCTCCTAAAACAAGGCAAAACTACCAGTCCCACTCCTAACTCCATGAATTACAACAAGGACATTGCCTCCCAATTTAATCACCACTTCACAGAATCCATCTTAACACTATCCTTCCAACTATCCAAAAGCAGCCCTACATATAACCCAACCAAATACCCTGACAACATCCCATCTTTTACGCTCTCACCCGTTCCCACCTCAACAATTAAAAACACCTCCTAAAACTGAAACCTACCACCCTTGCCACCAGCAATCTACCAGCCAACTTCCTAAAAATAGCTGCTGAATCCTTATCCTACCCTATTTCTATTCTTATCAATCGCTACATACAGGAAGCATATGTCCCACAGCTATGGAAGGTATACATTATTCCACTACATAAAGGTGGAAACTCTTACGAATACTCAAATTATCACCCCATTGCCATTCTATCCCTCTTATCTAAAATACTAGAGAAAGGTATACATTCTCAGGTAACACAGTTCCTAAACTCACACCATCTCCTCTCCCCTACACAGCATGGTTTCCAACAACACGTTAGCACAAACACCGCTCTAGTCTCTTTCACCAATCTGCTCAACCAACATGGAAATAATAATAACTTTGTATCTGCAATATTTCTACACCTCTCCAAAGGATTTGACATGGTTTCACATTCCTTACTACTAGACATCCTGACACCCCTATCCTTTGCCCCTTCCACTATAGCCTGGTTTAAAAGCTATCTGTCAAATAGGCAACAATCTGTCCAATGGCAAAGTGTACTATTTCCCCCTTATCCCAACTGCCATAGGTGTACCACAAGGCCCCGTATTAGGCCCACTTCTTTTCTCCATTACCAATAATCTCCATACCACCACACAGCATGTTTCACTTATACAATACGCTGACGATTCAACTCTTATCTGTTCAGCTCCATCACTTCTCACCCTACAAAAAACTCACCCAACTTATCCTAAACCCTAATAAAACCAAATTACTACTTTTCACCCCCAAAAAAACATTTCCATCCCTCTATCCTTCACTATCTCCTCCATAAATGGCACTATTATCTCTCCCTCTGACCATACCAAACTCCTAGGTGTTGAAATTGATAAAAATCTACACTTCAACGTCCACATTTCACAAACTATCAAAAAAGTCCATAAAAAAATGGGAACACTATATAGGCACAGGAAATTCCTCTCGAAACAAGCACGGATTACCCTAACCCAAACTTACCTCTTGTCTACCCTAATGTAAACTGCTCCAATTCTTACCCAGCTTAGAAAACTTGACCTTGCCAGACTCGAATCATGTTATAATAAAATCACCATGTTTACAAACAACTCCACCTTTGGTACCCACCATTGCCAGGCTCTAAGGGAACTGCAATGACTGGAACTTCCCCATCTACTAACCTATCACCAGTTAGTCATTGCCTACTATGTGGTAACACATCCAGAAAAAAACCCTGCACTAGGCCAACTTCTCACCCACTATAATAAAAATCATCCTCTCCGATCTTCCGACAAACCCCTCCTCTGTATCTCTAGGGCTAACAAAATTGCAGGAAGAGTACTGTTCTCCCACTCCATAGTTAGAACCTGGAATAATCTCCCTCCTGCTCTGATTTCTGCCCCTACCTCTTCTCACTTCAAAAACTCAATTAGAATACACTTGAAGAATAAGTGGCTATGCCCATGTATTACATAAGTCCTCAAATTATTCCACTTATATACCTAATTTTCTAATACACCTACTGTAATATATATTACGGTCTAGGTTTTCTCCTAATGCTGATTGAATTTGTATGCTTATTCTGTTATTACCCATGTGTAACTATTTTCTCCTGCATATATTGGTCTTGTTATGTCTTTTGCTGTATAATGTATTTTAACATATTGTTTGAAAATTCTCTGTATACTGTATTTTAACATATTGTGTAACAAAAAAAAAAAAAATATATATATATATATATATATATATATATATATATACATACATACACACACACACACACACACACATATATATATATATATATATATATATATATTTCTTTTTTACAGTTTGCTATTGTTTGTGTGAATGACAGTCTGTCAATCAGAATGTCGTGTACAAAATTTAAATGGATGGGATAGTCAAACACACTTATGCGAATGCAATAGTGCATTTGCATAAGTGTATTCGACTATCTGCACAGAGAGTGCAGTACAGTGGGGATTGGAAATTCATCCATATCCCCACTGTAGTGCGATCTCGGAGTTAGTATATATTAGTAGCGGGGGGGGACGTGATATGTCGTATAGGAGTCTGATTTACATCAGCGTTACATCAAAAGAATTAATACAACAATTTTAAATTTTAAACTTTAGGTAAGTATGAAAATGAAGGCTGAACGATTATGAATGATAACAAAATGAGTTCAGTTTCATGCTGTTATAAAATTTACATAATAAAAAGGTTGGGGTTTAAGATTTTGTACAGAATAGTAGTGAGCGATTTTGAGATAAATCTGAGTATTAGGATGGAGATGGTGTGGAAGTAGAAAAAGAATAATTAATGAAGAAATAGAGAGAAAATATAGCAGCAGAAGAAGAAAGGAATATAAGATGGACAGAAAAGATAAGAGTAGATTTAATTGTAATTAGGAAGGTATAGTACAGGTAAGGAAAAGGTGATGAGCAAATACAGCTGCAGAGAAAGAGGTAGTGAGATAAAAAAGAAAACGAAAATGAAAACATATAGGTAAAGAAGGATGTGTGAAGTAGTGGAAGTAATGGATGGTGAAAAGTGGTTACAAAAAGAAAAGGTAGTTTGAAGAAGCATGCAAGAAAAATATGTAATGGAAGTTTGGAGAAAAAGATGGATATGATTAACTAAAGGAGTAGAGAGAGTGACTAGTAACAGAAAGAGTAATTCAGCAGTTTTTGGTTGGATCTAATTGACACACAGGTAGAGCTGGTATTAGAAAATGGAGACAGCGGTGAGAGAAGTGGATGGCAATTATTGTGGGCTTATTCTGTGGCAGAGGAGCAGGAGCACAGCCATATGTGTTTCAGGTGAGACTTCAATTATGTTTTGAAGAATTGAGGTTTTCTATCTGTCTGATAATTACTGGAGTAGAGTTCCATAATTTGGATACATAGAATACAAGGCATTTCCAGCAGTATTCTGAGGATTTTATAATAGAGATAAGACATTTGCCTTTGGAGCAAAGATGCCTGTTAGGGCAGTACCACTGGAAAGATTATTTAGAGAATGACACTTTTCAGGTTGGTATAGGATTGTGTGTGCTACTATTAGTTGTGTGTAGATGACATAGTTGGGCAGTTCCATCCAAGTTTAGCTGTCAAAGGGATGTGTAGTGATAAAGTATGTTTGATTACAAGTTGAAATCTTTGATATTTTGCTGTAGCATTGCTTTAGCTGGTGTCTTGTCAATTTGTGAAAATGACGGGATGCATAGAGAAGAAATGGGAGCAATCAGGCAGAGTCTGTAGCTTTCCTAGCACTGTCTGTCAGGAATGTCTCAACTCTATACAGCAGTGCAAGTTTTTGGTGGGAAAAGATACACTCAATATAATGCATTTTAATTTTTTCCACAACACTAATATGTTGATATAGAATATGCTTTAGAGAACTGTATATAATTTCCTTGAAGGGCATTACAGAATTTCAAGCTTCAACTTGCTTACTTGTATTTTGATTTTGAGTTTGTGTGATGTGTGTGTGCTTATATATATATTAATAAAACATTTTAATATAAATAGGGCAATCAGTCACTTTCTTTTTTTTCAATAATAAGTCTTTATTGTTTTACCATTTTCCATACAAACTTAAACAAAACAAAAATATTAATAAGTTATAACTATTATGTCTAATACAATCACAAAAACATATATACAATATTTACATGAATGCTTCCAAATGTAACAACAGATTGTACAAGAACATATGAAAAGAATTATAAATAGATCAGATATCTCAATCTTTTACTTATTGACAACTTTTTCCTTAAAGGGTATATATGTCTCACACTACACTCGAGCTCTATATATTACGCCAATATGATATTAAAAATTTGCTCCCATATCTTTGGATTATTGATATTTTTATTATGATCCTTCAGAAGTAATTTGTGGGCTAATATGTGTCTTATTGCTAAAGTCCTAAAATTGTCCCATGACATTTGAGATGGATTTAACCAGTTTATAACTATATAAAGTTTCATTAATAAAAAAAATATTAATAAATATAGTGATTTGGGATCTAGGAAACTGTTTTGGAGGAATATGTAAAATCATGAATTCCCATGAAAGTGTTGAACTTTGATATCCCATCTTTTGAAGTTGTAATTTTAAGGAATTCCAAAGTTTATAAATACATTTACAACTCCAGGTCATATGAAGAAGGTCTGCTGCTTGATCTTTACAATATGGGCAATTTGGAGATTTTTTAGGATTAAACTTGTGCAATCTAAGGCGTGTATAATAGGCGTTATTAAAAATCATAAGTTGAGTATACATTAATTTTTGAAAAGATATTGATTTCGTTGTTAGATTAATTGACTTCAGTAATTGCTTTTCTTCTGTAAGTGGCAGTTTATCCCTCCAATATTTTGACAGAAGAACTGTATTCTGAAATTTAAGATCCTTTATTAGTTTGTTAGTGGCTGCTATAAATTTGACATCTTGTTGAAGAGTTTGCCATAAATTTAAACATTTTGTTATTTCCTCATCTTTAATTTTAAAGTCATTAAAGTAACTTATAGAGAGTTCTTTGATCTGCCTCAAAATAGTTAAATATGATTTGGGCAGATTCATTTCTTGTCTTATTGTATTAATTGACTCCTTTAAGTAGGGATATATATCAAGTAAGGTTAAATTCATCATAAGAGGAAAGTTTTTAAGATTTATTAATTTATTATTAATTTTCAAGTTAGGATTTCTATGAAAAGGTTGTAAGACCATCATATGCTGCATAAGATTTAAGGATTCAAATAAATTTTGTAATGACGTTATATATAATTTAATGTGATCCATTATATCATATAATTTAAGCTTTTCCTTTCCTAAGAAAGGTACTGATTTGGGGTTAATATTCAAATTCAAAATGTGTTTATAGTTCAAAGTTACCCACATTGGTGACCATTTATTACTAAATATGTCATAATTGGCAATTCTTAAGATTCTGTTCGAGTTTATTATTAAATAGTAAGTTTCAGAATTTGGTAAATCCAATCCCCCTTTATTTTTTGGAGTCATCAATTTATCATATGATATCCTGGTCTTTTTTGGGTCCCAAATAAATTTAGCCAATTCCTTATGAATTTGTTAAAAAAAACCCTTGGAAATTAACATTTGAGCAGATCTAAATATATATAATAATCTGGGTAAAACATTCATTTTAATAATTGCAACTTTTGCTAATACAGGTAGCTTTAAATTATTCCATCTCTTAAAATCAAATAGTATGTGATCCCAGACTAATTTAATGTTGGTATTATAAAAATCCTTATCATCTGTAGAAATAATTTTATCTTCAGATTTTACCTGCCCCACCAATGGTATGCTTGTTTTTAAGATTAATTTTGTAATTAGATATTACTGCAAACAGTGTCTGAAATTGGTGTTGTGCAGTATATATTAAGATCATCTGTTCCATATAATATAGGGGCATAATGATATACATTCTGTTTAATGTATAAAAATAAAGGCTCTAGGTATATATTAAACAATTTAGAAAAACTTTTGTTGATATATAAAGTGGTGTAAGGATTAGTATATAAGATTTGTAACCATAAGATAATATATTAAAATATGGCAAAGTGTCAAACAAAAACTCTATAGTAACCCTATCAAAATCCTTTTGTGCATCAATTATGAGTGCATAAATATTTAAATTCTTTTGTTTAGCATAAGAGGTTAATGAATGTAGTGTTAATGTATTGTTGCTTGTTTGTCTAAATTATTTGATTCATTATTCTTTTCAATCTAGTAGCTAAAATAGAAGTCAAAATTTTCATATCAACATTTAGAATCTATAATTATATCAGCATTTATTTTAGGTATAAGAATAGTTTTAAAATGGAGATCATTAATTTTATTATTAATTATATAATTAAATAATTTGAAATTTTTAATTATATAAGTTATTTCTTGATATAGGTTTAATAAGGTCTTCTTGGGAAATATCATCTATTTTTGGGAAACTAATTTTCTGAAAAAATTCTTTATTAGACCTGTTTAAGGATAGATCCTTTTGATCAGCATAAATATCAGAGTATATTCTGAGATTAAAGATGCTGTTTTCAACCTATTATTTTGAATTAAGAAAAGATCTTTTGACATTTGAATAATGTTCTGAATCAACACTTGGTCAAGTGAATTTATTTTAACTTTTAAATCTTGTATCTCTCTAATATGCATTTTTTTGTAATATGAAGCTTTTTGCAAGAAGATCCCTCTTATTTGTGTCTTAACTGTTGTCCATTCTATATCAGGAGAATGTTGTGGTTTCTCCAACTTAACTAGTATGCTATTAAGAACATCTGTAATTTCATGTATTATTTCTTCTTTATTTAATAGATTTGGGTTTAAAGACCAATTGTAACCCCTGTGAAACAAATTATGTTTAGAATCTTTAGAAAAACTTAATGAAATTTTTGAATGGTCCGATAAATAACGCGCATGTATGAGAACTAATGGTTCGAAATTAGTCATTGTTTGTGAAATCAAAAAGAAGTCTATTCTAGACCACATTTTGTGACATGGTGAATAAAAAGTAAAATTGTTTGTATTGAAATGGTTATTCAGATATTTAAAAGGGTCATGCAATCAGTCACTTTCTATTGGCTACATCCTTAAGTTTCTGTGTTATTCCAAACTTTTCATTTTACATACGTATAAAGGAGAGATAGACGATTAAGTGCAACAAGTCAAATAAAGTAAGTGAATGGATATTCTATGATAAACTGCATCTCAGTAGCGATGAAAATAATTGTACCTAAACATCTAACCATACAAGTAATCATTAATACAAATAATCACAAAGAGTAGCATTGTCAAGCATTTTGCATGCAGGGGTCAAGCTCCATACACCTCCCCAATATCCTCAATCTCTAACTCCAAGGTTACACAAACATGGAGAAAAAAGAAAGGTGTAAAACAAACATAAATATCATCTTCTCACTCTTCTTTCTCTTGTAGCTCAAACACATAACACAGCACCTGAGACAAATTCAACACCATTAACTTATAATTTTTAGTCGACAATGTTTTGTGCTATGATGGAAAGTCATAAGATAACCTGCAGTATTCACAAGTAAACTCCTATTAGATATTAGTGTTAGAAAGAAAAGTGTATCTATATATCTTTTGTTGACTGGGTTACTCCAACTAGGCTAGTGTCTGCTTTTCAGGGGAGAGACCCAAGTTAGTATTTAGACCACTAAGGGAAATTTGTCCATGGCATCAGGGAACTTCCCCTACTTGCAGTTGGTACTCGACAAGTGTTTGACATGAGTATGTGTACACAATGGTGTGTGAGATGGAAAATACAATGGAGGAAGCAGAGGCAAATACTAGCTTAACAAAATAAGTTTTAAATGTATCAGAGAATTTGGAAGTGCTAGTTCAAAAAGGAGTTATTTGTTGAATCGGAGGAGCTGGTCAGAGAAGACTGTGTAGTTACAATCCTTCAGGAGGATTGCACCATGATTTATTAAAAGGTTGAATCGAGTAGAATAAGCCAGAAAATGAAAGAGATATCATGGAAAAATAAAGGAAGAGGAAACAGAAACTAGTCTGAAAGGAGACAGTGCACTGATGAGACAGTCATGACTAGTCATGAGGGACCAAAGAAAAGAAGAAAGAAGATATTTTCAAAAGAAAATATGTGGTGAGGAGTAAAAACTAAAAGAAGTCAAGAGCTGAACAGATATAAGGTATGGGACACTGTAATTTTACCTTTGGGTATGAAAACACATGAGGGAGCAGACTTTATTTTTATTAATATTAATAAAGAGACTTTTTGTGACATTTTTGGGGGGATTGCACAAGGCATGGAAATGTTTTTATGTGAGTATGAAAAAAAGATAAAATAATCAATGGAAAGAATATGTGGTTAATGCATTTTTTTTTCAAGAGACAAAGATAGTACACATACAGAGCTGAAAAGAGAGACTTTAAAAGGACATTTGAAAAAATATGTAAAGTAGTAAAGAATATTTCAAAAGTCGATGAAAATAGGGGTTTATGGACTGGGGATAGGATTTTAATGTTGTTTTAAAAATGGAAATGGACAAAATTTTGCACATTCCAAGTCTATAAATGTTGAAGGTAAAAGGGTATTGTAAAATATTGGAGGAAACCAAACATATGTTTTTTTATGGGAAAGAAGGACATTTAGTGAACAATTTTGATAAAAAGAAATGCTATATATGTGGGAAACAGGGCCTGATGCAAAGAACTATGAGACTGAATGTTATAAATGTAAAAAATGGGTGCACATGGATGGAATGTAAGGAAAAAAGAATGAAATAAACATTGAAAATAGGGGAAATGATAAAGAGAAATTGGAAATGAAGTGGAAATAAAAACAGATGAAACTATAGGAAAAAGGAGATAGTAAAAAGTCAAAGAAAATAAGAAGATGTAGAAGTAGGAATACAATCGGAAGTTAATGATAAAGACAATGTAAGCTGGAAAGTGGTAAGAGAAAAAATTCTATGGTAAAAGAGTAAAAAAATAGAAAAATGAAATTTAAAGATGTTAATATAAAAGAAGAAAGGAAGTGGATTACAAGTATTACATTAGGAAATAAAAGAGAAAGCAGTACAAGAAGAAAATGATTTCCTTTAAATTAAGGAACAGAGAAAGGAACAATTTAAGAAGTCTTTCAGTTAATGTAAACAGCATGAAAACTATAACAAGAAGGATAGGGATTTTAGAATGGTGTAATAAATGTAACGTAGATTTGATTGTCTTGGAAGATATAAGGTTTCTAATATCTAAGAAAGGATTACAGACAGAAAAATATGGGGAGGAGAGATACTATGGAATATGGAAACCAAGCAGTGTTCAGGAATACCAGAATTATGCAGAATAGTAGCAAAACTATTAAATGTCATGTTAGGTAGAACGGGAATACTAACAATTGTTGATTTAAGATGCCACTGGAGGGTTTCTAGGATTATAGCTATTTAGGCTTATGTTATTGTAAAGAAAGGGAGAATTTATTTAAAAAGTATGTAGTAGTAAATATGCATATTATAATAACAGGAAACTTTAACTGTGACTTAAGGAGGATAAAACAAGAAGCAAAAGACATAAGAAAAATAGCAGAAGTTATGAGATGTGAGGAACTGGTTAACTGGAATAGAAAATCATGGACATATAGATGAGGTACATTAAAATCTGAAGTTGATTACTTTATAATATCAGAATGAATAAGCATTGCAGAAATGGAAGCTACTTCAACAGATTTTGCAGATCACTTAGCAATGTGAAGAAATAGAGAAATATCAACAAAAGATAAAAACATGGAAAATAAAGATTGATGAAATAGAAGAAGATAGAAAAACATGGTATAAAAATAGTGTGAGACAACATTACTCTGTTAATCCATAGGAAAATGTACCAAATGCAAAGATTAAAGCAAGAAATAAATACACGGTGAACTGTTAAAAGTTGAATGTCAATATTTTTTATGGAAATTGGGAATAACAAAAATTATTCAAAACTAATATGCCATACATAAGTGACAGAATATGTTGGGATTGTGGTGAAAAATAAACCACAGCACACATTTTTTTGAAATGTAACAGAGTAACAAATCTTTGAGATAAATTATGCCCAGAAAATTGTTTTAGAGATTTCAAGAGCAGTAATAGTATATGTATGGATATGACTGAATATGGATATTATAAGAATAGAAGTAAAGAATCAAACTGAATTTGGATAAAAAAGGGTTTATGTAGTATGGGTATTATGGAATGAGAGGACTAATAAAATTATGTTTAATGGAAATGGCTATTGTCAATAATATTGAGAAAATTCAGATTATGGTTACGTAAAAAGGAGTTGGGGTTGAATTAATAAGTATGTATATAAAAACAATGTACTATGTGTAACAAATTAAGAATAAAATTACTGAAATAATTATTTAATTTTGTAAAATGTATGTATCTCAGAAAAATATGTAAATAAAGGAAACCTACTCTTTTTGATAGGTGCCACTGGATTTTTAATATCCACCTGTACTACCATGAATTCCAGAAGATGGGGACTCAGTTTAACATTTTATCCAAAGGATGAAACACTCAAGAGTGCAGCATCCCCCTTATTCTGCACTGCAGTGCCAATATCCATCTATTTTATGTGAGAGTAGAACCCATGGCTTTTTTTACCAAAGGGGAGTGTGCTACCTGTTGCATTGCTGACACTGATTTATATATGAAATCATTACAGCATGACACTTACTCAATAATCTTTAGAGTCACGCTTTCTGTACTGGTCCAGAGAATATTTTCTGTGCAGGCTCGTACAGTTTAAGTGTAGACTTCCCCTTCCATCGGCGCTTAGAACCAATTCATATTTTCCTGGTGAATTTTCAGGTTTTAGGCAAAGCGTTATGTTCACTGACAAAAAAGAAAGGCCAGCAAACATTTTCTTCAGTTTAAGAATTGTTAGTGCTTTCTGTTTTTCATAAACACAGAACAAAAACATTTCTGTTATTTTTCAGTTTGAGTATTCTGTGACATTTTATCTTTCAACTAATTTGAATGCTATCACGGCCATTCACATCATCAGCTATCTTACCTTGAAACAAGAAATGTATCAATAGTAACACACAGCAACTTATGATTTGCCATGCCTGCAGCTTAGAATTAAGCTATCTCTATCTTGTCCAACATTCATACTCTCAGGCATAATTATTATAAAATATTCACTTGTATAGCTGGCAATATGTTATAGATCTGTTCAGACAGTACAGTGTATAGAATGTCAAAAATGCAATCAGTTGGACATAAAGACACTGGCAGGCCAAGATGATTAACAGGCATCATGGGAGGCAGAAAAAAGATTAAAAAGGTAAATCTGAAGTAATGCAAACTAAATGTGTTTTTCTGTTTCATTTAATCAGACAAACATAGCAAGCAAAGAACTTAGTGTAAGAACCACTGTTCATGCTTGGAGGCTTTTCATTTCTACTAATATTCAAAGTGTTTCCATAATATTTTAAGTCTAATATAATGAACATTTAATATCCATAGGCTTTATAAACCCACAAAACTGAAGGGCTACCCACAGAACTCAAACATCATTGAAAACAGATCCCTACAACTAACAACCACACCTCCTTTATTGTTAGTATAACCTAGTCAAGAAGTCCATCAAAAAACACAAAATAAATCTTCAAACAAAGAAACAAATTACCTTCTTATATTTCCACGAACACTTTTGGGAAAAGGTTATCCTACTTACAGGAAGAAATCCTCCTCATGATGCCCTGTCTACAAACAACATTAAGTGTGGTTCAGCAAAACCTTCTCCAGAAGATTTCTTTAAAGAATTTAGCAATCTCCAAGCAATAAACTCCAGACCTCACACATATCATGCATTGCCCATCCCACTACTATTCCCCTCTCTTTTCCACTTCAAATGCATATATCCCAAAGAAGTTACTATTCTACTTGAAAATGTTTCCACTGACATTCCTTCCTAGATTTGACAACATAAATCCCTAGTTCATATATCACTGCAGACAACATCTATGTCTTCCTCTCAGCCACATATTTAATCTATGCCTCACACAAAACATCATGCCACAGATTTGGAACACTGTTCTAATTAATCCCCTTCCAAAGCAAACCAACCTAAAAGACACCTCTTATTTCCATCCAGTATCCATCATTCCAGTTCTGGGCAAACATTTTGAAAAGGTAGTCAACTAACTCTTTCTATATATCTAGCAGCACCACCTACTCTCCTCCAAGCAACATGGATTTTGGCTGGGAAGAAGTACTATGACAGCACTTTGGTCTCTACCTCATGACATCTTGCTAAACTTGGATTGTGACCTCTTACATGCACCCTATTTATAGACCTGACAAAGGCATTTGACCTCACTGACCACTATCTTCTATGAAACAAACTAATCAAAACTGGTATCAGGCCAGACTCTGAAACTTCATAGTTAAAACTGGATACTCACAATCAAAATCTGCACCTATTACCAAAGTTGTACCACAAGGATACATTCTTACCCCTTCCTCTTCTCCATAGCATTAACAAACTTCCTTTTGGCCTCCCCCATCTCCCATTTATTCTCTATGCTGATGAAATGGTCATTTAATGATCAGGTCACTCACACACCAACATTCAATGGCAACTCCAGTTAGACTTACATGAGCTCCACCAATGGTTCATAAACCATAAACTACTTCTCAGCTCCACCAAGAGCAAAACTATACTTTTTGGAACTTCACAGAAAATTCACAGAGCACTTGACTTTTTAACTATCTTTGACCTACACACCATTCCATGGAGACAACCTCCACCTTCAAATTCATAGGACTATGGCTTGATTGGTCACTAAACTTCCATTTCCACATGGACAAAGTGAGACCCTCCCTTCTGGCCCAAAATAATCTCCTCTTTTCTATCCCGATTCCCAACCAGTCAGGGCAGCCATTGAGAAAAGGAGTTCTCCTTTCTCAACTTGAATATGGTCTCCCAATTTTTCCTTCTGCTTCCAAGAAATACTTTGCCACTTTTCAGACTATCTCTAATAGCATCTACCTATTTATTACAAACTCACGTCTCTGTGAGCTTTGCTGTATTACCCTAGAAAAAAGCCAAATGGCTACCCATAAAACAGATTTAACCTGCTTTTAGGATCCCAACTTCACAAACTACTCCACCTCCACGCATTTACTCCCCTTACAGCTAGACTTCATGAAAAAACACCTCATGCCACCTGAGACACTACTCCTAGAACCGAACACCACAGAAATACACATGCTTTCTCCTCTCAGGTACCTACTTTTTGGCAAGCTCTCTCCATCGACATTAAGGAAATCAACACTTATTCCAAATTAAGAATGTAACTCAAAAAGCACTTCTTCATCCAAGCCAAATGCTCCTGCTTCATACAGGACATATCACCTAACTTATCTCCTTTCTGAGTGTCTTCTCCTCTGTCAAGATTGATTGAAGATTGACCCACCTTAGACACTAATGTATATATTATACATAAACTCTTCTTAATTGTACATTGCACTGTGCTTGTTCACTAGAATGTATATATGCATTTTTTCTATGTAAGTAGTCTTGAACTACTCTGCTATTGCTTACATTTCTGTATTTTTTGTTTGTGAAATTTTTTTGTATTTCACCCAGGCTGATCCTGAAATTGGTCAGTATTGGTCAGAGCACTACTCCGGTAAACACATATGAATAAATAAGTAAATAAAAGCAGGTCTTTCAACTAAAATCTAGAAACAAGAGAATGACAGTGACTTCATAATATTAAATTTTCTTTTCTTTTTTTATGTTGGCAAATCCAACCCTCTCCTCCCTAATCCATGGTACTAATCCTGGAAGCCCAGATGCCCACTAAGTTTGAGTTGTCAGCAGAGTCTATTGACTACACAGTGTCAGTTCATGAGGGTCAGATGGCTGGACAGCTGCCATCAATGCTCATGGAGGTGGTTGGCTTTTGCAGCTAGCCTTATTCCCTTTGTACATGCTAACATCACTTAAATAGGCCAAGCACATAATAAGGTGTGGCCTTGGGAGTATTCCGCACCTGGATTCCAGATGAGGTACACCTCCCAAGTGCACACACTTTCCTAGTACAGCAGCCATTTTGAGCCTTGGTCTTCACTGGGGGCAGATAAGAGGGAGCCTTCCCTGCGAGCCTGTCATCTCTCCTGAGAAAGCTAGTGCGTAAAGTCTTGCCATTCCTTTCTTTTCCCATTAGTTCCAACAGGAGTCCAAGTCTCTAAATGCATTTGGGTTGCCTAGGTCACAGTTGAGGCTTCATCACTCTACTGCAGTGGAGGTGGCTCATCTCAATACTATTCAGATCTTCAACATAAAGTTCTGGATGCTACATTTTCTTGAATGTGAAATAATTCAGTCTGAAGAAAAAAAAGTCATGTACAACTGGCCAACAAACTAATGTCCCAAGAAGAAGAAAATGGACCTATCAGAAAACAAAAAGAAAGCTTTCTTTTTCTGAAAGGAGTCTAGCCAAACACCCCCAGTGCCAGGGGACATTGTATACCAGGGCCACATGTAGCAATACTTAGGGAGAAGTATGTTTTTTTAACTTAAAGTGGGTGTGAAGGGAAAAAAGCAATATGTGGATGTCAATACAAAGTGCAATGTTTTGGGTAAACTCTTGTAAGTGTGCACCTCTGATAGTTTTGTGAAAGGTGCTTGCTTCAAGCAACAGTGATACCCATGGGACACAGAAGCAACAGTCTGCAACAGTTTTCTAATGCAAGCAAACTTTACATTTGGCTCTTATTTTATAAATCATATATGCCCATCCTTTGTAACAGAACATAACAAAAGGAAGTGCAACATAGTTTCCAGAACCATACACTGCATTTTATTCTGATAGCTGCAGTGTTTTGCAGAGGGAAGTCTCTTATACAAGGGCCTTAAACCACAGGAGGGCAGGGCAGGAGGTAAAAGGCAGAGACTAGGAAGAAGAGACAGGCAACAGAAAAAGTATGAAATATCATAGTAGCTGGCAGGATCATATGTCACAAGTTTGAAAAATCAAGTGGGAGGCCATGTAAACCTGCAGTGGAGGTTGAACTAAGTGAGCAGTTAACAGGTTTTGTTCGACCCTGGGAGAATTCTGCTATGGAACGTACATCATATACATTAAAGACTTGAGTACAGAGGGTGGGCAAAAAATTGCTTCCATAGACAGAGCCAAGTACGAGCAGATGTTTAACGTTGCCACTTGCCTACATCATTTATATCTTTGAGGTAGCCTGATAGCCTGTAATGTACTGGAGTGGGCTCATATCCCATCCCATGTCAATCCCACTGGTTACGCTGAGCAGACAATACAGTTATCCACTGGTAAACTCTGGCTCAGTGTCCTCGTTGGTGGTCTCATATCATCTGACTCCTCAGTCTCAGGTGTACTGCTGTCGGTATTTTCATCCTTTGGCCTTTATTACTCACTAATGTTGTACTGAACTATAACATGACTGATGAACCTTCCTGCCAAACCCTATAACTACACAAATGCAACAACTCTGCAGTTGTGCAAAACTGAGGAAATAGTGACTGTGACAAAATTAGGACTACTACAAACTAAAAATAGCATAAATTGTTTTCCCCCAGGAGCTAACTAAAAAGTGTTGCTAATTTAATAATCATGTAGAGTCTGTGAGCTGCTAACCATTACAGCCCTGGCAGACACTTTTTAGTGAGATTAAGAGCCTTGATAGGAATTAGTCAGTGAACAAATGGAAGAAGATATGAATTAGACCAACATCTTTCCCTTTTGCAATTTAGTAAGCTTTACCACTGCATTGCAAAATTTGTTCTTTCTTTACTTCTTAAAGTGTGTCTTCAGGTTAGCTCACTGTTTTCGGAAATCTGATGTTATACTGTTCTTGTGATTACTGGGCTGTCTGTAACTGGTTATTCTTGATCAGTGTTCTACCTTTGTAAAGAAATTTAAATAAAATAAAATAAATACTTAAAGCTGTTGTTTATGCCAGTGTATCATTTACTCTCATCCTCAAAAAATCCTGCGTATCATTGTGCCATGTCCAGTTTCCTGTAAAACCTACACTCACCTGTCAGCAGGCACTTTTTCCCCAAGCTCACCCCTATCCATATGAATTGCTTTGTATGAGAATGCTAAACATGAACAGCATGACGTTCCACGTCTCTCCTTCTCGTTTATCATGCCTGGCATGTAAGAATGCAGTAAATTCAGGATTTTGCACTTCTTAGGCTATTACCTTCAACCTTTAACCTCGATGCTATACAGAAACACATCATAAAACCAAGCTATGCATAGCAGACACACCAGTTATGATGTGGTGTTACTCATAAACACTCACTGTAGTGTGCAAACTTTGACACAATGTTGTTTCATTAGTACTCTAATTTAAGCCATAAGCATGACATAAAATGCTTGTGTGCCAAATTTCTATAGGTCAGGTAGACATATTTAGATGAATTTATTTTTTATTTATTTGTTCACTGAGTGAATAAAGTAATGCTTTGCAGGTTCTTTTCAGCCACACCCCTTGCCATGATGACATCAAGGGCATATTATATCTATATGGAAAGCTTGGTGTAACTAATAAACTAGTGTGTTTTTAAGAGGTAAGAGGAAATACACACTGGCACAGGAGGAACATGCAGGCTACATACAGTTAGATACCAGAGAACAGGATTGAACTCTGGACTTGGGGGGCTTGTGAGGAAAAAAAAAAAAAACAATCACTGCTCCACTGCTTATAAAAGGACTGGAGTACTGAAGCTTTGATCTGAAGACCAGTTATTTGAAGTGTGCACACGTGTGTGTGTGTGTGTGTGTGTGTGTGTGTGTGTGTGTGTGTGTGTGTGTGTGTGTGTATGTGTCAGTTATTTGAAGTGTGCACACGTGTGTGTGTGTGTGTGTGTGTGTGTGTGTGTGTGTGTGTGTGTGTGCATGTGTGTGTGTGTGTTAACTTGTCTTTTATGGCAAAGTATGCCCTCAGAACGTGTATTCTGTTCTTTCTGTATATCACAGAGTATGAAAAATATTATTACAATAAAGAACTGAAAGACTTACCTAGCCAATCATTTTCTCTACCTAATGGACAGGATTTTGGCATCTTCTCATAACTCTCTGTGTCTAGTCAACCCCTTGGTGAATCACCCCACTGCTATTCTGCATGGCCTTCCAGTAATTCATTATGTGTAGTCACAAACTGATTGGCAAAGCTTTTCCTAAAGTTGTCTTTAAATGTGCTGTCTGCCTTCCACCTACTCGCCACACACCATGTTAAATTGTGTACTCTCAGCTTCAAAGGAATGTTCCCTTCATGTGTTTCTTTTACATTTGAAATTGCTTTGCATTGCTTTTCCATTTACTTCATTAAGATGTTTGAAATTCTCAGTCACTCCTGCCTATTAGCTGCATACTTACACTTTTCACCTTTCCTAGCCCCCATACTAACTATTGTGGAATAACATAACTTTAAGTAAAAAGGTTGTTTATGTTCACACAAGTTGCAAGCAACTTCACAGAGCTTAAAAGCTCATACAAGATAAGGAGGAATGTAATTATTCTGTCTGTTAACTAGGCAGACGGGCTTGTCCAAAAACCCCTTTCAGCTAAGACCAAGGAATATACCTCTATACTTTAAGATGGTAGTATTATGGTGAATATTTACCATGAAGATATGTATGACAAAGAACTGCAGTGCTTACCTTGAGGACAAATATTTTCACCCCACCTCCACCTGTGTATAGAGGAAGAAAAGATTCTGGTTTTATGAGTACATCCTGGGCTGAATATTGTGCAGTAAGTGAGGGAGGTTCTAAAGGCTAATGATGATGAGATATTTTGTCCCTTGAGGGCTCTACAGATACCAGAATCATTCTACTTTAATATAAATCACTTAGGATGCTCCAGAAGCTTTATTTAGAATATTATTTCATGTCTGAAGGTCAGTGATATTGTTTTTTTTCATTTTGGCAGACAAACTGTCAGGCTCATTTGGAATTTAATTGCAGAATATGGGGTGAGGGAATATAATATTTGTTTAGGACATGGACTTTTGCCTAGCTGAAGTCTTGGTATACTAAATAAGTAATTTGCATAAGCATATGGGTGAATGAATGGGAGAGGTCATATCAAACGACTGAATCTACTAAGTTCTGACTCTGCTTGCTTTTGGATGCAGCTGAATTTAGCCATGGAATACATAGAGGATTATGACTGGGTCACTGATTATTACTAATGTACTAATATGTTCATGAAATCAGTTCAGGAAATTCTTTTTAATTATACAGGAAAGCAAAACTTGAATGGTGAATCTATTTTGAGAGCACTTTAACAAATGGCTTTGATTGGTGACATGATCATAAATGTAGTTTGGGACAAACTAAGTTGTCCCGGCTCCACAATTAAAGGGTAGGTGGGGTATAGATTAGAAACTAATGGGAGTCTTTGCTGGTAGGTTAGATAGTGTAATGGTAGTTGTGAAAGAGTTAAAGAGAAAGGGAGCGGATAAGGGAAGTGATGTAAGGGGAGGGAGGGACTTATAATAGGCATAAGTGGTGGGGTTTAGGGGAAGTAGGTACATTTTGGCATGAGTTGGTGGCCCTCCCACCCTCCCGTTTTTGATTTTAGATGGAAGATGTTGGGGCAGTTTAAAATGGAGAAGAGGGACAGGATCGTCCTCTTCTGTTCCCCCTCTAAGGAAGTTGGTTATTCACTGGTTAATGGCTGTTTGGTCAGGAGGTGAGCAAGTACGCTGCCTAGTTAAGTGTGGTGGTGAGCAGGTATGCTGCCCTGGTGGAGGAGGTATCAGGGTGAGCAGGTACACTGCCCTGAGGTATATTCATCCAGGGTGAGTAGTTACGCTGCCCTGAAATCTTTGCTGAAGATAATTGATGTTGTTTTGTGTGCATAAAGTTATTATACAATAATATTCAATAAAGGTCATCAAATGGCTTTATGTGTTTGGTGTGGTTTATTTAAGGGGGGCCGGGACAATTCTGTTAACAAATGGGGAGTTTTAGCTGCCCAGATGTATTATACTTTTAAAAAATGTAGGAGCTTAAATTGACTGACAGCTTTTAAAGTTGTCAGACACTTCCCTTCTACCACACAGCAGCAGCAAAGTGGACATCTAATTAATGAACAGTATTGAATCCTTTACCGCACTTTGCTCGATGCACATTTATTTGAGTGGCAGTGCAAAATGCGTGACTGTTTCTTAGTTGTCCGAAGGTTTCTCTGATGCAGTTCTGTGGTGGCTGATGTTTATATGATAGTGTGAGCTTCAGTCATAACAAAGTTCTGATGATGACCCTTGCTGGAACAAGCTTTTTATAGCAAGGGTCATGTGTCACAACCAGGCTATAATGAGGTTATTTTTTCCATATTTTGGAGTGTAGTTAGTGCATTTCATGTATTAAGAGCTATGTACTGTGACAAAAAATGAAGAATAGTGCAGTGAGGAGTTGGGGACTTCCTCACACTCACAACAGCTGGCTGGAGTGTAAGCAGTACTTGGCTGTGCTCATGCCCTTGACTTCCTGGACACAAGAGTGCAATTCTGAACTTTGTCCATATGGTATCACTGTAGTGAAATGCCACCAATACCATCTTTCAGCAATGGGTGACCCAAAATCGGCCACTCACTCCCATGTCTTCCAGACTAAATATTTTAAATTCTGGAGTGCTAACTTAATCCAGATAATCAAGGAAGTACTTAGAGCTCAAAATACCTACACTTCAAAGCTGGCTTTACTTTCATATTCTTTTGCTGAAACTGTTAAAAATGTTTCAGCCCTTTGTATATTCATTCCTTGGAGTTTTCCTTCCAAGGTATATTACTACATTACATGACTCCTGCATTTTTTTAAGTTCTGTTTCATCATCTCTGCATTACCCTGTATATAAGCATTGTTGCAAAGCTTAGTGTCATACATTGAGACAGAGCTTCTCCATCAGTCACTCTACAATGTTGCTTACATAAATTTAATTGAGGATTGGTTCCAATGCTAAGCCTTGTAGGCCTTTTCCAGTATTTCCCTTTTCCTCACTGCAGATTGCCATTCGATAAAGCTTTCTGTGACCAGGCATTTTACAATTATTTAAAAATGTCTATATTATTTATTACATACATGTTGCCCTGTGTAAAGTGCTTTACTGTGGTCTAAAAAACGTATATCCACAGCACTGTCCTGGTTACTGTTATAGTCACTCAACCAAATAACTATTGGAATTTGTAATGTAATATATAACATTTACTGTAAAGAAATAAAAACATTGATAACTGTAATGAAATAGTACGTGTTTGTTTACCACACACTTTAAAAATCTAAATTATACCTGAATGAAGAAAATACTAGCACTGGGTAAAGTGGGTGGCAAGCTCCCCCATACCCTCCATGCCAGGGGTGAACCCCTTCCATACCCTTAGTTAATATAACATCCTCTGAGGTTGTGCAACCTTTGGGATAGTTAGGTACAGCTGTATTTAAATGGTGCAGCGGTTAGCGTTGCCGCCTCACAGCAAGAGGTTCTCTGGTTCGATCCTCGGCTGGGGTGCCTTCTGTGTGGAGTCTGCATGTCCTCCCTGTGGTTGCGTGGGTTTCGTCCGGATGCTCCGGGTTTCCTCCCACATCCCAAAGACATGCTGTAGGTGGATTGGATAGTCTAAATTGGCCCTAGGTGTGAGTGTGTGCATGTGTGTGCCTTCTGTGGAAGGTTGGGCGCAGGGCTGGCAACTTGACACCGTAAAACTCCACTGCCAATCATGAGCAGACAGGTGATCCCCTGTGGCGTCCCCTAACCGGGAAAAGCCGAAAGAAGAAGAAGAAGAAGAAGATTCTTCACATGGTACAATACACAGTCACACTGAAAATTGTCAGCTTATGTACTGATATTATAAAATACAATAACGTTTCCAATAAGATGCACAAATCACATGGGACATGATTTTTCAACAGCTTTCAAAAAATATATTAGGCAAGCTCCCTTTATTTATGTTTCTTCCGCCAAATGGAAGAATAGCATTACACCATGAATCTAATTATTTGAAATGTAATCACCATAATACCAGGTTAACTGGCATGTTTTCCTAGCTGAAAACCATATGGGTTTATCAAAATGCTGCAAAATAAAAACTGTGCATTTTAGTTACAACACCATCTCCCACATACACAGTTTTATGTGATATCTTCTATACAATTAATAATGCAAACACCAAACCAATAGCTATTACATCAAAAAACATTTGTTGAGATCACACTGCAGTTCCATGAAAATAATTATTATCATATGACGAGAACCTGTTACTATGCTAGGAAAAAATGCAACTAAGCACAACTGCAAACCTGCTTCAGTCTCTGTTGCTCATTAGAAGGCTATATATGAAACAAATGGCAGAGGATCCGGCATCTATTATATTTCTAATGTGGTACTCTCTTAGGGACTCCACACCATCCTTCGTTCATATACAACTGGCCTCTAGGCATAGTACAGTCTTGCTATGACCTCCCAGTACATTACTGCAAAATCAAGTCAAAAGCTTTATGACAGAAGTCAGTTTGCGTGTGTGTGCTGTAGCAGCTACATAACTCATAAGTGTCTTAATTTCAGCCATTAAATTAGCTTCAACAATGACAATCCATAGCATCCACATAGTGTACCAGTCAGAGGTGTGTAAAAACATCATTGTAAGAAGGGGACTGCAGCAACTGAACGCTGTGTTAGCCATTATCATACCTCACACTAACATAAAAGGTTAAAACACACACACACACACACACACACACACACACACACACACACACACACACACACACACACACACACACACATGCATACATTAGCAGTGTGTAACAAGTAAAAGGGGAACAAATTAAGTGTTCATATCCTTTGGGAGGGCTTGCCTGAGCTCAGTGTTTGGCTGCCGTCAAACTGAAAAAAACAACAGCAACACACACACACACACACACACACACACACACACACACACACACACACACACACACACACACACACATGGACCCCTAGGTGATGGCCTAGTTCACCTGTCCTTTAGGCCAGTCATGCTTCTGAGAGATGATTGTATCTGGTATCGCTGGTATTGCATCATTGTCACCTTAACTGCTACTTTTGTCAGCCCTACTATTTTCTGTTATTATCAGAAGGATGTTCCATACTGTCTTCTATGCTTGTCTTCTCTAGATACTTAAATAATGTGAAGAACATGTTTACCTACAGGTGGACGAAGACTGAATCCTTGACCCACATTTGCTTGAAATTTAACCTGCTGAGGGTCAGAGTTCCTACATAAGAAATCACTGCCAGTGAGTTGTGCCATTAATGATATCCTTTTTGGAGGAATTTTTCCCCTCTTCGAGTTGGTGTGACTGTGCAGTTGGTATATATAAGTTCAGGGGTTGTGGGGACTTGCTCTCAACATCAGGGGGTGCAGGAAGGCTTGCCCCCTGCAAAAAAACTTAAAAATGTTTTTTTTTCAGCTTTTTTTTTTTTCAGGGAATGTAGTCGGGGAATTCTGATCCTCGGTGAGTTAATCTTCATCTACTCATAGTGGAAGTGACAAGAATGTTTTACTTGACTGATGTATTTAATTCTCTGATTGTACTGAATTTTTTGTGTACCATATTTTGTAGTGTATTTCAAATTTTGTGAATACCTCACATTACTGCCGCTGCTTTCTCCTGCGACATGGCTAAAAAGGGTCCTCAGAACAATTTTCAAATCTGATTAACATATGATAAATAAATACTAATAAAATAAATATGATGCTAACATTTCAGTATTCAATCACATTACTTTGTTTCTTGATCTAATTGTCAGCTATTATACTGTTAAATTCTCTATTATACAACGACCCCCCATTAATATTCCAAAACTGCCCGCTGATTGGTCAGCATGCACGTTGTAAATCAGAGTTATAGTAATGGAAAAAGGTCCGGTCGCCTGGACTTTTTCCATTAGTATAACTCTTTTTTACAGCAACTGAGAACACAAGATCTCTGCTGCTTTTTACACACTGTCTCGCTATGTTAAACGAGTTTAACATAGCGAGACAGCTTTAAAAAAAGTAACGGAGATCTTCCTATCTCCATTGCTTTTTTAAAAGGTGTCTCGCTATTGTCTCGCTATGTTAAACTCCTTTAACATAGCGAGACACTTTGTAAAAAGCAACAGAGATCTTGCTTTCTCCGTTGCTTTTTTTCAAAACTGTCTCGCTATGTTAAATAGGTTTAACATAGCGAGACATTAAAAAAAGCAACGGAGATTCTCCGTTGCTTTTTTTTAAGCTGTCTCGCTATGTTAAACTCCTTTAACATAGCGAGACAGTTTGTAAAAAGCAATGGAGATCTTGCTTTCTCCATTGCTTTCACCCACAGTTCTGATGTACTGCGTAAGCATACGCATGCGCAGTACATCAGAACTGCCAGAGAATACCAGACAGCTGCGGAAGGGCAGCAAGGAGGCATTATACAAAGCCATTATTTAAGAAAAGTAATTATTTTTCTTCTTAAATAACGTCATTGTATCATAGCAATAACCCACTTCCAGCATTACCCACACCCAGGAATGCGTTATTGCTATAATAACCTACTTCATACTTTTTGTTCAGCTTTGCTTTTATATTTTGATTGTAATCACCCAGGTAGCACATGAAAACATGCTAAACAAAAATAAACAATTATATAAAATCCATGAGTATTTAGTAACTTTTATGGCACAAAGACATATTTAGCTATGCTTTTTAATGCTTATCTTGAAACATAAAAGACAGAGACTGGATCTATTATGGGAGGTAATAAGAAGAAACAGAGCAATGAAGATTTGATGAGCTAACAGACAGCCTTGGTTACCAAGGTGACCTGGCAGATCATGTGTCATCTTTCTATTCTTTCTGAGGCAAACAGACCTTTCAGTAGTAGACTACTCTGAACTGACCTGATCATAAGGAAGCTAAAATGACTGCTATCACCAGGGGCTCAGACCCTGTTGTATTTTTTTATTACTTGACAACTGTGTCCTTTTTTCTTACACTGCTTGTTTGAGTGCACTGAGATAAGGGTTTCCTACTAAAAACTATGACAGCTGTCTGCAGACAATGTTTTCCTTTCATGGTAAAAAAAAAAAACATTCACTGTCCTCTTTGTTAAAAAGGTTTCTCCTAAAAAGGAGACTCATTTAGGCAACCTTGTTAAAAAGATTGCTAAAATCTGAAGCTTTCATTAATGTAGAGCAGCCTCTCAGAGGCTTACAAAATTGAATCATTGTCTATTCAGATGTACCAATGTCATTCAGGCAGCAGCAATTTACTAGGAGTGTCCCCATCTGTGTGCTTAAAGCAAGCCACCTTTACTGAATGAGGCTATTGTCTTTAATATTAACCATTTCTGTTTCATTGCAAAAACAACTACAGTTAATCAACCCTGAATTCCTGCTGTTACTCTTCTCCAAAGCAGTCATAATGTGGACCTGTGCATGCATTTGTATGTATGTATGTGTGCGCGCATATGTGTGTGTGTGTGTGTGTATATATATATATATATATATATATATATATATATATATATATATATATATATATATATATATATATATATATATATATACACACACACACACACACACACACACACACACACACACACACACACACACACACACACACAAACATATATACACACACACACACACACACAGAGTGAGAGAGGAATTATATACACATTTTACGTATATATATATATATATATATATATATATATATATATATATATATATATATATATATATATATTTACATTACATGCATATACACACACACACACACACACACACACTCACAAATATATATAGGTATATTTGTAAATAACAAAAAAACAAATGTTGACATCAAAATTGAAAAGTTCATATGACTTTGCACATGCTCATTTTTAACAGTGCTTTTGCCCTTCTTTACCCCCACCTCCCACTAATTATAAAGTCTAACTCTAAGATTGTACATAGTACAATTTGCACAACTGTTAACTATCTACTTTGTTGACCAAAGCATGTTGACGAAATGTAGGTCAAATTTAATGAATTTTGACTCCAAATATTATATTGGTTGAAATTTCTAAAGACTATGAAATAATATGATCTAGGAATACTGTACTTGTAGGTACAGTTAAGTTAGAAACATATGCACAGAGAGTCATTTACTACAATAATAATAAATAATAGTAAAATAATTATGGGTTTCTGTTATAATTCTGAGGGCCATATTGTGACCCTTAGAGTCATAGGACTGAAACAGTAAAAATATAGGAAATCCAGAAAGCTCAATTCATATGTGTATGCCTTCTCGGTTGACAAAGCAGATGGCCAACAGTTGTGCTTTGGAGTCATGACAAACATAACCAATACCCTGTAACAACAAGAATATGGAATGCATCCTAAGTCCAAGGTTACAGGACATCAGAACTGATATAACTATGTCATTCTTAAAAACAGTGACTTCAGGGAAAAACTGTTTTTTTTTTTATTTAGGAGTACAACTATATGCTTTGCAACAGCTCTGCTGTTACCTTCCAATAAATAAATATATTTTTACATCAAGATCTAGCAAGACTCATCCTGAGTTTCAGCAATGTCTCCAAGCAAAGCTCTTTCCCATATTATTACTGTTGCTGCTAATTTTAAGGGATACTGAAATGGATTCAGATTGGTTCCAAGCTGGAGTGTCTTTTGTTCAAAATTTCCATGCCCTTGCTTTGACTACATTATTTTTTGCTGGGGTGAGGGCTCTGGTTTCTTCATACATCTTAAGATATTTGACTAGGAAACATGATGATGTTGAAATAAGTGTGAGTGTAGTGTGCATGTCTCCTGTGCTGGCCTTATGTTCCACTTAGTATTGGTTCCTGCCTTATACTCATTGTTTTCTATGAGAGGTTCTGACACCCAAAGACTACGACTTTAATAAAGCAGGTTATGAAAACAGCTAGATGATTAAGCTTCCAAATGGCTTAAGGAATGGCAGCGTTATACACACTGTGGCCCTAGAGGATATAGTTACAGTTACCTTTAGACAGGTACGGTTTAAGCCTGTGCAGTGCAGTGCTGAGCAAGTTTATTTAGTTTATTATGTTTGTCTTGTAAGTTTATTCCCTGTCCACATAGCCCTCGCTCTGTATTGTTCTTTGTAAATTTGTTATGGTGGAGCCATTGTACTGATTTGTCTCTGTTTTAGATTTGAAAATGCTGTGAATAATATGGGACTCATTGGGAATTGTATGACATACTTTTAATCCTCTTTCCCTGTACCTGTAATGTGAAAGTAATAAAAAGAATTTGAAGAAAAAGTAAGCCTAAGAATTTTTGAATTTATGCAAATCTAAGTTTTTGTGGGATGGTACTGAATCTCAGGAATTTGAATGCTCTGGGAATGTTGGTAATAAAACTTTGGCATAAGACAAAAGCAAATTACTCAAAATGATTGCTTCAGATGTCATCACAAGTGAAGGCACACAGCATAAAATGTCTCCTTGTTGTATTAGGTCTAGTGTTACCTTTTGATAAACGTAAAATAAATGTTATTGCTTTATTATCTTGTACAATAAAACATAAGATTCACATAAAAAGGACACATCTTATGACATGGTTGGAAGGTTTGTAGCAGTTTCACTTTCTGCATGTATCATTATACCAACATAAAAATGCTGGAATGACTAGAAATAGCAGACTAAACACACCCAATAGCAGGATTATTAGCATATATAGCTCTTTTGAGACAGCTGTCATCCTCTTCTGGCTGCAGGTCTGCAACATTTATAGCTGGCACAGCGATTCTATTTACAGCCATTATATTCAGACATCCTAGCATAAACTACTTAAGAACATATCAATCAGTCTACTTTCAGAACCAGTACTAGTTGGGGGTAACACCAAACCAAATGAAAGAAACTCAGGAACAAAGTGCCAATGAGGACCACAAACCACAAAAACAAAATAAGGGCACTATGGATCACAGGTACACCAGGAGGTAAAATTTACATAGTTAAACTCTGTGAATTTTATCTCCTGGTGTACCTGTGGTCCATAGTGCCACTAGCTGGGGCTAAGACAGACCCCTACACCTTTATAGTCTAAGATGAATGTTTAACCCTATTAACATTCTCCTCATAGACAGTTTGCAGCTGCATTCATTATATGCTTGTATATGATCCTGATAATCTTAACTAACCAAAATGCCAGACTGTTATAAGACACCTACAATTACTGTGCTAACAAACTGGATTCTTTGTGGAAATAAGATTGCCATGACTGTAAGGGGCGCAGGGCTTTGCCGTGTTACTACTGAACAGTGCTAGGAATGCTTGCTATAAATGGATCTGTCCATCTTTTCTAAAATTTGTTGCTGTCTTTGAAATAATATGTACTTCTGCTATCACTACACTACTCACTTTTCTATTGTTTTTGAACTATGTCTTTGTAATTCTTCTGTGTGTATACATAACCTTCCACAGTCTATTAATTCTTCACTTAACTGAGTTTACTTTACAGATACATTTAGAGATCTGAAGCCTCAGCTGACAGAGTTGGTGAGAGACAATAACTTCATTTTGATGATATCTGGCCCAACATTTGAGTCTGAACTTAATCATACCCTTTACATCACCATCAGTGACCATGTAAATCAGCACTGCCAAAACATTTTATATTTATCCAAGCCTTCTACTGTTCATCTAGCCTTTTTTAATCTTTTAACATAAAATTAGAGTTGACAGACTACTGTTGTGTGACTAATGAAAAGAGCAGGAACCGCAGCTATTGGCAGGATGCAGTCATTTGACTAAGTCTCGGGCAGCTACTGAAAATAAAGATGTTCATCATGTTACACTGCTGCAGTCATCATACTTGGGTTATCCTGCCATCAGGTGGTCCCACAGTCGGCCCGAGTTCCAAAGTCTTGGTCTGGCGTCGGTTGCTGTCGCTTCTTCCCTGACATCAGTGCGTCAGGGGTATATAAGATGCATCCGATGCCATTTTCTTCAGTCTTTCTTGCCGCACGGTGCCCGAAGCAGAAGCAGTTCGCAAGTGCCAGTCGACCAACTCCTGAGATTTTCAAATCGAATTTCAGACCGAAGTCTTCATAAAGCTAAGTACCCCATTGGGGAACCTTTTCTTGCCTCAGTCCGATGTCAGAAAAAGTTAACAATTGCATTTCTTGTGGGAAGCAAATACCTCATAAGGACTTTCATTCTTATTGTATTCCTTGCCTAGGCCCAGACCACGACGTCACAGGTTGTCGGTTTTGTGCTAGGTTTAATAAACGAACTATTAAACGTCAGTTTGATTTTGCCTGACATTATTTTGGTAGGAAATTTAATTATACCATGCCTCTGCTAGGCCAGTCGCCGGTTCTCCAGTTTTCAGTGAGGTGCCTACGCAGCCCCTGACGACCGCTGATTTAGAACCTCAGGTGACATCCGATTTACAAGCGGAGATTGCTAGGCCTCCACAACCTTTACCTTTAGGCCCTTCCGACTCCATACCTGAAGGAGATTCCGGTGCAGTTGAAACGCCTTCAGTTGCAGAAGGTGTCTTCAGACTGACTACGCTCACTATTAAATCCTATACAAAACTGAAAACTCCTTTAAAAACAAAGAAGACTGTACAGGAGTCTCCTGTACAAGCCCCATGCCTAAGAAACAGATGCTTAAGATGGCTGAAGACTTAATTACCCTAATCAGGGGTTCCCATCCCCCTCCTGATAAAAGGCCAAGGCAGGAGGAGGACTACGCTTCCTCTGACCAGGTTTCAATTTCCAAAGATTCTTCGGAGGAACAAGAATATTCCTTTCCCCCTTATGAAGATTCTGATGCTGAAGAGTCTATCCCTTCTGCATCTCCCCCAGAAGACTATTCTTTTGGCGAAACCTTGCATACTATGCGGGAACATTTCCACTGGGAAGGTCAGGATTACTCTGATTCTAAGAAAAGGCGCAGAGAGTTCCTTTTACTACCCCAACACAGACCACTTGCTATTCCTCCTGTGTTAGACATTGTGGATGATGTTTATTCAGAGTCTAGCCTTAACCCAGATTCACTACCTCCTGCACCAGCCAAACCAGACAGATACTACAGAGTCTCTGACTCACACAAATACCTGTATAAAAGCCCTGTTGCTGACCCAGAAACCATTTCCCGGGGTCCCAAAGGGGTTAAGGCTTCTATTGCTAAAAATCCTGTGCCCTCTGAAAGGGATTCTAGAGCACTAGACAGATGGGGAAAGAAAGTATATACCTCAGCTACTCTAGCTATGAGGGCCTTAAATTGTCAGTTCCACATGCTGAAATATCAACAATATCTGATGTCTCAATTAAAAAAAAAATGCTCGCACATACAGACCAGCCAGATTACAAGGAAATGCAAGATTTGTTACATTCAGCTGAACAAGTGGGAAAACATACTTTGCAATGCGGATTTGATTCATTGGAAGCTTCTTGTAGAGCAGCAGTGACAGGGTCTGTCATACGTAGGCATGCTTGGTTAAAGGAACAAACTCTACCTGATCATGTTAAAGCAAAGTTATTGGATGCACCTTCACAGCAGGATGTTTTATTTGGTGTAAAAGCAGAAGAAGTTTTAAAGAAAATGGAGGATAAGGCAAAATCTATGCAGACGGTCAAGGATTTTTTACAGGTTCAACCCCCTCGTTTCAGCAGAAACTGGCCAACCAAAAACTGGTCCTTTCCAGCTTCTGCCAGACCACAGAGGGACAGATACAGACACCCAAGAGCAAGAGGCAGAGGCCAGCCACAAGGCTCTTACCAGCCTCGACAATGGAGTGCCACAACCCATAAAGGTGGAGAAGACAGGTCGCAAACTACCAGAAGACAAACACAATGATTTAACCCTCAGACTGCCAAGCAAAACCCTCTTGGCAGCTCCCCCTGGGGGGAAAACTAGCACTTTTTGCAGGCAATGGGCACATCATCACAAAAGACAAATGGGTCCTAAATATTGTATCTCAAGGATACAGATTCCACTTTCACACTTTGCCAAGGATAAAAGGAATGCCAAACCTGCCACCAAATCAATGGGCAGAGGCTCAAAAGCAAATTTCAGCTCTCATGGACATGAGAGCCATTCAACAGGTTCCCACACAGGAGCAAGGAAAAGGATTTTACTCAAGACTGTTTCTAGTTCCCCAAAAGGACAAAGCCTGGAGACCCATTCTGGACCTCTCAATTCTAAACACATACCTGGAAGTACCCAAATTCAAGATGCTAACACTACAGCAACTTCTTCCCATGCTGGGCAAGAAGGCTTGGCTAGTAACGTTGGACCTCAAGGAGGCATATCTGCATGTCCCTATCAGACAAAATTGCAGAAGATACCTCCGATTTATTGCAGGTTTAACCCATTACCAATTCTCTGCACTGCCCTTTGGCTTATCTACTGCGCCCAGGGTCTTCACAAAATGCCTGGCACCAGTAATTGCATACTGCAGACAAAGAGGGATTCAGATGTATCCATACCTGGATGACTGCCTTATTCAAGCAGAAAGCAAGGACATTCTATTAAAGCATCTGGCGTTTGTCAAGAACCTACTAATTTGCCTAGGGTACACAATAAACGAAAAGAAGTCAAAACTAGTGCCCTCACAAGACATAATATTCCTGGGTGCCAGCTTAAATACAACAGCCCAGATGGCTTATCTCACGCCAGACAAGCAAGGACAACTGACTCTATACTTCAAAATGATGGCAACAAAGACCCAACTCCCTGCAAGAAAAATTCTGCAGGCCTTGGGATTCATGGCATCTTGCATACTGCTAATACCGTTTGCAAAACTGCATATGAGGAAACTACAATGGTACCTGAAAAGCGTATGGTCTCAACACAGCCACAACTTGGAAACAATAATTCCACTCATTCCCTGCCTTCAACAGGAGTTTCTATGGTGGGCTCAGGCATGTCACCTCAACAAGGGTCAGTCTTTTACCTTACCCACAGCCAGGCAAACTATAACAACAGATGCATCGGATTATGCCTGGGAAGCACACATGGCAGGACAGTGTATTCAGAGCAAATGGCCTGCAAACCAAAGGCATCTACATATCAATCAAAAAGAGATGCTAGCTGTACAAAATGCCCTAACAGCTTTCAAGGACCTCCTACATCCAGGACAACTCCTAATAAAGACGGACAACACCACAGTGATGTGGTACATAAACAAGCAAGGGGGCACACACTCCTACCCCCTATGCAGACAAGCAATGACCTTGTGGAACACAGCACTGACCTACCAAGTTCAACTACAAGCACAATTCCTGCCAGGAAAGAAAAACACACTGGCAGACGATCTAAGCAGAAACATCACAGATCCTCACGAGTGGAAACTAGATCCACAAGTATTCGCAATGATAACTCAAAAATGGGGGAGTCCAGACATAGATATGTTTGCTTCCCCCAAAAACTACCAACTACAGAAATTCTGCACAAGGACATACCACACACTAGCTTGGAAAGTGGACGCCCTCTCATTCAGTTGGAAAACATTGACAGTGTATGCCTTTCCTCCACTGCCTCTTCTGGCAAAGGTACTGCTGAAAGCCAGATTAGAGAGGCCACAAATGATACTCATTGCTCCAGACTGGCCACGCCAACACTGGTATCCAATACTAAGGAACATGGCTCAAGGCCCACCATGGATTTTACCTACAATTCCTCACCTGCTCACTCAGCAAAACAATCAGATTCTATAAATCTGGCTGCATGGCAAATTGCCTAAACAACCAGTCAACACTTCTCTCTAAAGCTGTGATGGACGTCATTCTGGAGGCCAGGAGGCCCAGCACCAGGAAAGTCTGTTCAGACAAATGGAAAAGATTCTGCGCCTGGAACCAGGCTAAAGGCCAAAATCCCCTTGTCCCAAATATTCCTCAAATTCTTCAATATTTAACTGAGATGTTGCACAAAGGACTTTCCTTCTCATCTATTAAGATCCACGCCTCAGCTATTTCAGCTCAATACAACACGGATCCTCCTATATTTTCACATCCATTACTAAGACATTTCCTCAGAGGGGCTACGAATATAAGACCGCCCTGGAGAGCACCAACACCAACTTGGGATCTCAACTATGTTTTGGAAAAGCTTACACTTCCGCCCTTTGAACCAGCTTTCACAGCTGATCTACAGTTCCTATCATGGAAAACTGTTCTGCTGCTAGCAATAACTTCAGCACGAAGAGTCTCAGAACTACAGGCCCTAATGGCAGTGGAGCCTTTCATAATTTTTCATCAAGACAGAGTCTCTTTACAAACTAACCCTTCCTTTATGCCAAAGGTGGTATCCAGTGTGGCCCTAAACCAAACCATTCATTTGCCCACCTTTTATCCAAACCCTCAGAACAAAGGGGAAAAGCTCCTACACTTTTTGGGCATTCACAGGCAATTATGTTACTACTTGGATAAAACTAACGCTTTCAGAAAATCTGACCAGCTCTTTGTATCCTATGCCGCAGGATCTCAAGGAAAAGCTATCTCAAAACAGACCATTTCAAATGGATAGGACATTGTATCTCCTTCTGCTACACACACCATGGGAAATCTGTACCTGGTAACATCAGGCCCCATTCCACCAGGGCTACAGCAACATCAACAGCCTTCCTCAGAGGGGTACCAACCAAGGATATTTTGGAGGCTGCAACTTGGAGTTCAGTGCACACCTTCACCAAGCACTATCACTTACCACTATACTCTAAAACCAGAGCTAGCTTTGCCACTGCAGTTCTGCAGGGCCTGCTAGCCTCTCCAAACCCTGTTTAGTTCCACCACCCATCCTTAGCTTTGGGATTCAACCCAAGTGTGATGACTGCAGCAGTGTAACACGATGAACATAGTACAGTTTTGTACCTACCATAAATGTAGATGTTCGAGTGTTCACACTGCTGCAGTCCAGGTTACCCTCCCTCCATCCCCTCTGAACTAGCTGGACTTACCTATACCTTTCTATCCTATACAACCTCTGTGGTGTATTTGCTTGTGACTGAGGGTAATGTTTTATTTTTATATGTATATTTTTATATAACAATATGTTTTGCCTACCTATTGGGGGCACCTGACATCTGGGGCAAGAAAAACTGAAGAAAATGGCGTTGGATGCATCTTATATACCCTGGTGCACTGACGTCAGGGAAGAAGCGACAGCTACTGACGCCGGATCAAGACTTTGGAACTCGGGCCGACTGCGGGACCACCTGACAGCAGGATAACCCAAGTGTGATGACTGCAGCAGTGTGAACACTCGAACATCGACATTTATGGTAGGTACAAAACTGTACTTTCCTGTTCATGGCAGTATACTGCACATGACATCATACGACTACTGCTCTGAGAACTTAAGGGTTCTATCCTGGCCTCAGACTGGAGGTGGAGAAGGGAGAAAACAAATCATAAAATAATAGAAAAGGAGAACCAAATAGTGAGTGTTGTCTAAATAAGTAATGTTGGATCAATGCAAGCAGGATCGCAAAGAAGCTGAAAAGGGATGCACATAATACACTGAGAAGAATGGGAGAAGGCACAAAAGAAAGCTTAACAAACACACATTTGTAAAGTGTTCTAGCTAGACAAACATAATTTCTATAAACTGGTTAGAAACACTATTAGTGTTGAAGCATAAGCGCAATGTCAGGTCTTACCAATCAAAGCTTGAGCACATCGAAAGTACAGAAATAGAAGAGTAACTGTGATTTCTGCTTTGTAACACGACTGATATTACTTCTTAACCCCTCGTCACTGTACTAATAAATTAATACATAAAGACTTCATTACAAGAAGGGGTTAAAATGCCAGCCTTTCTTTACAAGTTATTTTACCACTAGCATTTTAGTATAATTCATATGGGTACAAACAATATTTGCATAAAATATCCCAAAGCCCATGTATGCTTAAGCCAATGTAATATATAATTACCAATAAATAAATAATATGCTAAATATAATCAGAGTTTAAGTTACAAGTTAAGAACAGAATAGGAAAACATTTCAGAATGATCAGAAAATAACATACATACCTTTACTGATCAAGCTCTGCTGAGGTTAAGAAATGCCCATGGTCCAATGCAAGGTAAGTCCACTTGCCATTGTCATTATAAAGTGAAAGTGATCCATTATACCTTTATCAATTGTCTTTATACAACAAAAACTAATTACTATTAAAAATATTCATGTTGATTGGACAGAGCACCGAGTGTGCCCATGACAAACGATAGCTCATGGAAAGTTCAAAACTCTATACTATGACTCGTTCAGGTTTGCACATTTAAGTGAGATTAGTATTTAAAAACAAGGAACTTCCATACTCACTGCTACATAATAAATGCATTTTTTCCATGACTGCGTGAAATCCACTACACCCTTGATATGTGGGGGCTGCACCCCCACACTCATATTACTTACATATTTCTCCAAAATCACACATACATTTTGAAGAATGTGGGAATTGCAGTATGTAATCTCTGGCTCATGTGGGAACCCATGATAAACTGAGCATTCCTACAAAAAAGTTTTGCCACAAAACAAAACAAAAGACACAAAATCTCTGCAGCTGTAGATACTAAAAATAAAAGTTACAGCTGCTACATTCATTGAGCTCCTAAATGCAGAAATGCAACTCTTCCAGGAATACATTTAAAGTAATAAAAACTTCCACTTCTCCACATACACAAACTGCCAAGAAACATAACCATACCTCTCAGCTCTTCAGATTTTTGCCTCATATTTTTTGTCTGTTCCTCATAAAATTAGTGTTTTTTCCTAACAAATCATTAAGGATTGAATTCAATAAATAATGTCATACATTTTAGTTTCAGATTACATACCCTGCAGAAAATGCATGCCAAAGCAAAACCCATTTTTCTAGAAACTTTTTAGCCCTGTTTAAAATCTGTCCTTAATTTTGGGCCGTTGTCCCCCTCATTATTTTTGGCTTTGTCCAGATTTCTTGCACTTAGAGATTGATAAGTATGAGCATAGCACTTTTCACAAATTTTGGAAACATTTTGGAGTATTTTGACTGATGCACAGGACATCAGGAGCCTGCAAGAGTCCTAACATAAGCAGTTGCATGAGTGCGCACTCCTGACCCCCCCCCCAAAAAAAAATTAAGTCTGAGACTTGTGAGTCTTGCAACTCTGAAAATTTAGGTGTGATTAGTGGGAAAGTCTGAAATTGCTGTATCTAAGAGAATTTTCCCTTATCTGTAGTACAGTGATTTTGGGGGTCTATATTATAAGATCGACATTTGGAAACATTGAACAACATATGGTCAACACCATATGGTCGATGTCTTCAAACATCGACCTTATAAAAAGACAAAAAAGAAAAAAAGTACCCTAATGGGTTTAAGCAGGGGGGCAAGCCCCCTTGCACCCCCTACACCCCCGCTACTTAAATATACCAACTCCGAGACCACACTACATTGCAGTAAATGGAAATCTCCCCTTACGGAGATTTCTGTTTACACACTCGAGATTCTGAGCGTTCAATATTCTCGTGTCGACAATGTCAGATTCAACATTGTTGGCTTTCGAGAATATAATATAGACCCGATTTTGGAGTTAGTGTATATATAAGTGGCAAGGGTGGAAGCCCCCTGCACAAAAATGTTTTTGGTGTGTAATAATGAGTTTTAAAGTTCACTGTTTGTAAGTGCTTCCAATAGACTCTGCAAATGTCAGCATTTACATGGCTTTAGCATTGGTTGTACAATATTAAGCCTTCCTCTTCCACTGAAGACAATGAGAAGAGATGGGTAGAAAAGACAAACCAAGTGCAATGCTATTACTTAAAAATAAAAAGTAATTACTTTTTTTGTATATAATTACAATCCATGTCTGGGTGTGGATAATACTTAGTTTACCCAGGGTTGGCTTTTTTGATTTAGTTATGAAGGCCAGGCTCTCTTGACAAAACTATACTAGCCACAGGTAAATCAGTCATTATAGACACCAAAGATTACTGCTAAAATAAATGAAAACCTGGCGTAGTATTGTCGTAGGTTTCATCACTTTGCTTTATAGTACTCCTTTTGTGCTGCCTAGTAATGACTAGACCAGCTGAATACCTGACTAATACGCTGGTTTCCCTTGATGCACTTCCAGGCTCCCAGCTATGGACTCTTCACTTTCTATACTCTCATCTACCTCCACCTGCACAATGGAGGATGCTTAGTTACCTTAACTCATTACAGTCGAGTGATGTCTGTAGTGCTTCTGCAGTTACATCCTACTGATGCCTCTAAGTATCAAATATTGCTTGTTCATATTTGCATTAATAATTTTAAAATCACGCTACATGCAAAGTATTGCATTATTTCATCTTCAAGCTTATGCAATGCCAAATATAACTGCATTGATATTTGACTTCTGCCTCATTCAGGTAACGAGATATTAATTGCTGCTCATATATTTATTTATATTGCCAAAAACGTCCTGCTTTTCTAAATATCTCAACAACTAAGTAGCACAGACAGACATGCTCAGCCCCATATGAACTATCAGCTGGATGAACAAAATGCTATTATCAGTATGTGTGTAACCTGAGTGGTTGCTGACATATTGTAATTTCTTTACAAAATACTACAAACTTAATAATTACCATGTTTACTGTAACTTATAAAATTCAGTTAAGACCTAGAACCTAAGGAATACTGCCTCTATAAAATTAGCTTGTTCTGAAGAGTTTGCCATTTACAATTCTTTAGTAGCCCTTATGGTTTCAGTGATACAAACATTTGTTTGAAATGCGGGGACATAATTTGATTTTGTCAAAAGGCTTAGGCTCTGCCCATTGGAAGTTAGAGTGCAAACTTCCTGAGCTCCATTGGAGGGAATGAGTTAAACTAACATACAAAATATTTTACCCATCCATATTTAGAAAATGTGCCCTAACAGCAACAAAAAAATTAAATAAATAAAAAAATAAGGGTTCAGTGCAGGTATTGATAACTCCTGATTATAAGTATCTGTCCCCAGTTACTACAGCTCCATTGCATCGTGGAAATGTCATGGAACTGAATTTGCTTCAACAAATCTGGGTACTCTGTGCAATAAATAAGAAAAACAGTTGTATGAATTGCACAAAACAGACATAAATTTTGTAGCTATTACTGAAACTTTGTTATAATCAGGCATAACATGGCATTTCACATATTTCCACATTATTGTTAGATAAGACCTCATAGGCCTCCTGTTAGAATGGATGGTATGGCATGCTGCTCCTCTATAAATATTGTGGCATATTAAATCCATTGCCTGCCCCACATAAAAATATTAATATGGACTAAATTGGATTATTACTGAAGATATCTTTGGGAGCAAGTTAATAAATAATAAATTGCCTGTTGTATCATATTATACAGGTCTATATTAAAACATTGAACACTTAAAACAGTGAATGATGTTTCATCGACCCTATTACAGTGAAAGCTGAAAATGTCGACACTTCAGAACAGCGATTTCTTTCCTAAGGAAAGAAATTGCTGTTCCAACTAAAACAGTTCCAAACACATGCACACGTACCTTAACCCTAATTCTACCCCCCAAAAAAAGTAAACAGCTAAAAACACATATGCATGTAACTCAACCATACATCTAACGCAAAAAAAAAAAAAAAAAAAAGTAAACATTTTAAAACATATGCCCTTACCTTAACCTACACCCTAACCCTAAGGTCAGTAACTGTTGCACATTTACATAAACAGTTCCAAACACATACACACTTACCTTAACCCTAATTCTACCCCCCCCAAAACAAAAGTAAACAGCTTAAAACACATATGCACTTAACTCAACTGTTCATCTAACGCAAAACAAAAAGTAAACAGTTTGATACATATGCACTTGCCTTAACCCGCACCCTAACCCCAAGGTCAGTAACTGTTGCACATTTACGCTCGGGAGCTATACCGGATAAGGGAATCTCTGAGACCACATACATTGCAGAACACAGCAAAGCAACAAAGCAGTCAAGCAACTTCTTCCCCAGAGAAAGAATTTGCTGAACAGCCGCTACACTGTTTTGCCTGTTCGCTGTTTAGGTGTCGATGAAAACGCATTCGACAAAATGTGTTTTCGTTGTTCTAATAGGAACCCATATTATACTACCCACTGTATTAGACATTGATGCTCTGCTAGATTGTCTGTACACTAATTTTAGACATGGCACTAACATATTAATAGTTGGAGGCTTCAAACTGAACAAGCTTGACCAGCAATATATTAATATTGAGGCCTCTTTATCTAATCATAATTTTAACAAGATGACTACAGGTCACACTAGTACAAGCTATCTAACAGTAAGTTATTCTCCTCTAGATCTTCTAAATAACAGGCCAAATAGAATATAAGCCTATGAATTCTTCCTTACAACCTTGTTGATTACTCATCTTTAGTCTTCTGACAGCCTTATAGAACGCAATAAGGTGAAAAGATTTGGACAACTGGATTTGTACTCTCAGATTTATCCCAAGACTAACTGTCTTCTCCCTCCTAGAGAAAAGAGGTAAAGCTTGAAGATGACTATTGGCAAGGTGTACATGATCATTTGACTAAAATAGCCCTGAATCTCATAAATCTTATGAAAAAGTGGAAAACCAACTCTACTAGAAGCCACAAGTCACTGCTTGGAGCAACACTTATTCAACTACTAATCCAGGGTCAGAAATTACAATTCTTTCTGGACTCATTTTCCTAAAAACAAATTCTTCCTTTAAATAATCAGCAGAAAGTGAAATGACAACCAAGCTCAGATGACAGCTGAGTTGAAACATCTGTTAAAGCAGGGATAATGCCTTGAAATGTTAGAAGTCTTACACTGATTAGCAACGTTAGAACAAAAAGCTATAACGTGACAAAAGGTCACACATTTCCCTACATGAAGGTAAAACTTACTCTATGGTAACCCAAAGCTTTAAAATGCAGTTGTATCTATGTCCTCTCATTGCACTGTAGGCAGCGCAGGAGTGCTGCTTTGTTTCACTGGTGTATGCTGCATTGCAAATGTTTTTCCATTCCTCACTGCTATGCAACCAAAATGTCAGTATGCACAAGTAAATGCAGTGTGGAGAGGTGAGCGTGAAGCTTGCCACAAGGGGAGTGCAGAGCGAGGCTTGCCCACTGCAAAATGCTTTTATTAATGAATGTTCATATACTTTAGGCAACCTGCATTATTAATCAATTGTGATGAAGGAATAATTCATGAACAATTATGTCTCAATCATTCATCTGGGAAGCAAGAAAGCAGAGGTCAACCCATGCAAGACTAAAAAATTTCTGCAGATTTTACTATGGAATCTGAAAAAGTACTGTGTACCCCATTCTACCCATTCCCAACAGACTGTGCCAAGGAATCAGTTTCTTTGCCACTTTTCTTCCTCATCTTTATTTTAAAAAGATCTAGCTTAGCATATTCTGAGAATTAAGTCCCCCCGCAGTTAAACAGCACTGGCACCAGTGGCGTGTACTCATGATTCAAAACCTCTCAGCACCACACATGTCAAAATTGTATATACCTTTAATGTCATCATGGTCCTTATCCCCTCACTGTGAAAAGAATCACGTGTTTAAAAGAACTTCAGGTACTACTTAGTTTCAGAGATAACAAAAAGGCAAATGAACACTCCGAAAGTCCTGTAATTCTTTCCAATA
This sequence comes from Protopterus annectens, assembly GCF_019279795.1. NCBI lineage: Eukaryota > Metazoa > Chordata > Ceratodontiformes > Protopteridae > Protopterus > Protopterus annectens. The sequence continues at coordinate 358,144,265 of NC_056751.1, forward strand.
AATACAACAGATTTAACCAGAATGTGAGTATTATGGCTGCTACCTTTTGCATTCTTAGACATACCATAATTGAAAACTTGGACAAAAACCTGTTAACAGGGAAATTTATTTGCTTCGGTCAAGATTTTCAAGATGATGAAATATAAATCTTGGCTTCAGTTATTTTTCCAATTGCTTTTTGGATCTAGGACTCTGTCATGGATGTTCATCGTGCATACAGCTGCAGTTATAACAGATGGGTTTTCCTGCCGTCAGGTAGGTCCTCAGTCGGCCAAATTCCAAAGTCTAGGTCTGGCATCGGTTGTCGTCGCTTCCTCCCTGATGTCAGTGTGACAGGGGTATAAAAGATCCAGCCGATGCCATTTTCTTCTGTCTTTCTTGCCGCGCGGTGCCCGAAGCAGAAGCAGTTCGCAAGTGCCGGTCGGCCAGCTCCTGAGATTACGAATAGTTTTCAATCGAAGTCTTCTTAAAAGCTAAGTACTCCATTGGGGAAACTTTTCTTGCCTCAAACCAATGTCAGACAAACTTAATAATTGCATTTCATGTGGGAAGCAAATACCGCATAAGGATTTTCATTCCCTCTGCATTCCTTGCTTAGGCCCAGACCACGACGTCTCGGCCTGTCATTTTTGTGCTACATTCAACAGACGCACTATAAAGCATTGGGCGTAGTTTGCCCAACACTATTTTGGCAAAAAATTTAATTACATTATGTCGTCGGATACTCAGACTCCAGTTTTGAGTAAAAGACGCAAAGATAAGGACCGACATATGATGTCCGCGACTTCTACCGACACCACGCCAAAGCCAACTACAGATAGTCCGGTTCTCAGTGAGGCGCCTACGCGGCCCCTGACTACCGACGACACTTCATTGGCGCTGTCTTCTGTGCCCGAGGTCACAGGCTCTTCGGCCCACACCCCGACTACAGATACCGAAGCCACTATTGGTGGTGAAACTCAGAGTTTAGACAGACCTGCCACCTCTCAAGGTGTCTACAGGCCTTCCTCTTCTTTTTCCATCAAGGCTTTCACTAAGTCTAAATCAGCCATGCATACTAAAAGACAAGCTCCACAGGGCCCTTCTCAAGGCCCCGTGCCTAAATAGCAGATGCTCAAAATGGCTGAGGATTTGATTACTCTTATCAGGGGTTCTCAACCCCCCCGGACAAAAGACCCAGAGTGACATTCTGAAGACCAGGAACATTCTTACTCCCCTTTTGAAGATTCTGATGCAGAGGAGTCCATTCCCTTTGTCTCCCCTCCTGAGGATTACTCTTTTGGGGAAACTTTACATACCTTGAGGGAACACTTCCACTGGGAAGGCCAAGAGTACTCAGACTCCAAGAAAAGGCTTAGGGATTTCCTCTTGCTCCCTCAGCACAGTCCTCTGGCTATACCTCCTGTCTTAGACATTCTAGATGATGTGTATTCAGAGGCCTGCCTTAACCCAGATTCTTTACCTCCAGCTCCAGTCAAGCCGGGTTCCTGACTCACACCAAGTCCTATACAAAAGCCATGCGGCTGACCCAGAAACTATATCACAGGGTCCCAAGGGAATTAAGGCCTCCACTGCTAAAAATCCATTGCCTTCAGAGAGAGATTCCAGAGCTTTAGAAAGGTGGGGGAAGAAGGTATACACCTCGGCCACCTTAACCATGACGGCATTAAACTGTCAGTTCCATATGTTAAAGTACCAACAGTTTCTATTATCACAGTTGAGAAGCAAAATGTCACTACCTGAACAACCAGACTTGAAGGAGTTGCAGGATTTGATACATAGTGCAGAACAAGTGGGTAAACATACCTTGCAATGTGGTTTTGATGCTTTAGAGGCCTCATGTAGAGCTGCTGTTACAGGATCAGTCATACGTAGACATGCCTGGCTCAAAGAGCAAACCTTACCAGGTCATGTCAAAGCTAAATTACTAGATGTATTGTTTGGTGTTAAAGATGAGGAGGTATTAAAGAAAATGGAGGAAAAGTCTAAATCAATGCAAACAGTAAAAGATTTCCTACAGGTACAACCTCCACGTTTCAGTAGAAATTGGCCTTCCAAAAATTGGTCCTTTCCAGCCACGGATAGACCCCAAAGAGGTAGATACAGGCGCCCGAGGGGCAGAGGACAATTTCAAGGATCGTTTAGAGGCAGACAATGGCAAGCACCCACACAAAGAGGTGGTGAGGATAGTTCACAGCCATTCAGAAAGCAGAACCAATGACTTTCCCCTTTGCATGCCAAGCAAGGCTCAAATGGCAGCACCTTTAGGTGGAAAACTGGCATTATTTTCAAAAAATTGGCATATGGTCACAAAAGACAAATGGATCCTGGACATTATAGACAGAGGCTACAGATTCCACTTTCACACCCTTCCAAAAATGAGAGGCATGCCAAACCTGCCACACAATCAAAGGGCAGAGGCACAAAAACAAATTTCAGATCTCATGGACATGAAAGCTATTCAAGAGGTACCTGTACAAGAACAGGGTCAAGGTTTTTATTCCAGACTATTCCTGGTACCAAGGAAGGGAAAAGATTGGAGACCTATTTTGGACCTATCCATCCTAAACACATTTTTACTCGTGCCAAAATTCAAGATGCTCATATTACAGCAGCTTCTTCCCATGCTGGGCAAGGAGTCTTGGCTGGTAACACTGGACCTCAAGGAGGCATACCTGCATGTCCCAATCAGACAAGATTGCAGAAGATACCTCAGATTTCTTGCAGGTTCAACCCATTATCAATTCTCTGCATTGCCCTTTGGCTTATCTACTGCACCCAGAGTGTTCACGAAATGCCTGGCATCAGTAATCGCCTACTGCAGACTTCAAGGGATACAAATATACCCATATCTGGACAACTGCCTGATCCAAGCGGACAGCAAGCACATACTTCTGAAACATCTGGCGTTTGTAATAATGTTGTTGAATTCTCTGGGATACACAGTCAACAAAAAGAAATCAAGGCTAATACCCTCTCAAACAATAATTTTCCTGGGTGCCAGCTTGGATACAAACACCCAGATGGCCTACCTCACGCCAGAAAAACAAGGGCAACTAACTCAATACTTCAGAAAACTGGCAACTTTCACCAGGCTGACTGCAAGGAAAATCCTGCAGGCTCTGGGATTCATGGCATCTTGCATCCTACTAATCCCATGTGCAAAGCTGCATATGAGGAAACTTCAGTGGTACCTAAAAAACCTATGGTCTCAACACAGCCACAGTTTGGAAACAATAATACCACTAATTCCATGTCTTCAAAAGGAATTTCTGTGGTGGGCTCAAGCATGCCAAAGAAACACAGGTCTCCCATTCTGCAAGCCTCAAGCAAATCAAGTCATCACAACAGACGCCTCGGACTACGCCTGGGGGGCACACATGACAGATCGGTGCATTCAGGGCAAATGGTCCCAAAAAGAAAAGCACCTACACGTCAATCAAAAGGAAATGCTAGCAGTAATAAATGCTATTATACCTTTCAAAGACCTACTGCATCCAGGCCAGCTATTGATAAGGACGGACAACACAACAGTAATGTGGTACATAAACAAACAGGGAGGTACCCATTCATACCCCCTATGCAGGCAAGCCATGTCTCTTTGGAACATGGCTCTGGAATTACAAATCGAACTTCAAGCACAGTACCTGCCAGGCAAGGAAAACACGCTGGCAGACAACCTAAGCAGAAATATGACAGATCCACACGAATGGAAGTTGCATCCTCAAGTTTTCACAAAGATAATTCAAGCATGGGAAAGGCCAGACATAGATCTCTTTGCCTCCCACAGAAATCACCAATTGGCAAAATTCTGCTCAAGGACCTTTCATCCACAGGCCTGGAAAGTGGACGCACTCTTTCAGTTGGACAACAATGACAGTTTATGCCTTTCCACCTCTCCCTCTGCTGCCTAAAGTTCTATTAAAAACCAGAGCAGACAGACCAAAGATGATTCTCATTGCTCCAGACTGGCCAAGACAACACTGGTACCCACTCCTGAAAAGCCTAACGCATTCCCCACCATGGATCCTGCCTCTAATGCCTCTTCTACTGACTCAGCACAACTTCAAAACTCTTCACAGTCAGCTAAAAACACTCAATCTAGCCGCATGGAAGATTCCTTAAATTCACAACAGGCCCTACTCTCCAAGCAGGTGCAGGATGTCATTTTGGAGGCCAGAAGGCCTTCTACTAGAAAAGCCTACTCTACAAAATGGAAACAGTTTTGTGCCTGGAATGAGAAAAAGGGTCAGGATCCTGGAATACTGAATTTACCTCAAATATTACAGTACCTAGCTGAGATGCTAAGCAGTGGACTTTCATTCTCCTCCATCAAAATCCATGCCTCAGCCATTTCTGCAGAATACAACACTGATCCTCCTTTATTCTCTCACCCCCTCTTAAGACAGTTCCTCAGAGGGGCTAAGAATATAAAACCCCCAAGGAAACAACCAGTACCTGCTTGGGACCTCAATTTCATTCTAGAAAAACTGACCTTGCCTCCTTTCGAGCCAGCTGCTTCAACAGAACTGCAATATTTTTCCTGGAAAACAGCCTTCCTCCTGGCAATCACCTCAGCTCGCAGGGTTTCAGAACTACAAGCCCTCATGGCTGTGCAGCCTTTCATCATTTTCCATCAGGACAGAGTTTCCTTACGAACCAATCCATCCTTTATGCCAAAGGTAGTATCCAGGGTAGCCTTGAATCAGGCTATCCACTTACCTACCTTTTACCCTAATCCTCAAAACAAAGGGGAGAGACTACTACATTCCTTGGACATTCACAGACAGCTGTGTTATTATTTGGACAGAACAAAGCCTTTCAGAAAATCAGAGCAACTCTTTGTGTCCTATGCTGCAGGAGCTCAAGGGAAGCCTATTTCCAAACAGACAATCTCAAAGAGGATAGCCCACTGAATACGCTTTTGTTACTCTTTTCATGGTAAAACTGTACCTGCTGGCATCAGATCTCACTCCACAAGGGCCACAGCTACCTCTGCAGCTTTCCTCAGGGGGGTTCCTACCAAAGATATTTTGGAAGCAGCCACTTGGAGTTCTGTACATACCTTCTCCAAGCACTATCACCTACCATTATACTCCAAATCTAGAGCAGGCTTTGCCACTGCAGTCTTGCAGGGCATCCTGGCTCCTCCTAGTTCCACCTAGTGCCTACCACCCCTTTTTAGCTTTGGGATTCTACCCATCTGTTATGACTGCAGCTGTATGCACGATGAACATAGTACAGTTTTGTACCTACCATAAATGTAGATATTCGAGTGCTAATACAGCTGCAGTCCAGGTTTCCCTCCCTCCTTCCCCTCTTGGGACAGGCCTAACGGCTAACACCTCCTCATACAACCTGATAGGGGTATTTTTTATGGTGTATTTGCTTGCAACTACTGTTTTTTGATTATATTGCATTGCATTATTACATAAATTTATGTATTGCCTTCCTTCTGGGGGCACCTGACATCTGGGGCAAGAAAAACTGAAGAAAATGGCGTCGGCTGGATCTTTTATACCCCTGTCACACTGACGTCAGGGAGGAAGCGATGACAACCGACGCCGGACCTAGACTTTGGAATTCGGCCGACCGAGGACCCGCCTGACGGCAGGAAAACCCATCTGTTATGACTGCAGCTGTATTAGCACTCGAACATCTACATTTATGGTAGGTACAAAACTGTACTTTCTCTAATAATCTCTCCTCCAGGATTTTTCATAGTAAAATGTATGTCTTATCTCTGGACCAATGATCATTGCCTTTCAAGTTTTCCGGGATTCGATGCTAGTACCTGTACACCTTCCCCTCTTTGTGAATCCCTGCATCTTGCTGTTTGATTAGTTTACTCTATTCTGTATGCTGATGTTCAGATCACCACCATGCCTATTAAAAGGCAGTAAAAGGAGACTTTGTTGTTCTCTCTTCTTGTTTCTCCTGTTCTCCTGCAAAACTGATAACTAACAGATTAAAAAAAAAGAAAACAGATGCTGTTTGAAACCTCATTAAGCTAAAAAAGTGCTACTGGAATCAAACATATATAGCATTCCTTAGTTTACTCATTGGAAAATGCCTTTTTGACAGTTATTTTGTATCTGTCTGGACTCAGTGCTATCAATTGACATGTATAGTCATCTGTTAAGAGCTAAAGCCAGCAAACAACTTACATTTCTGTCTGTAGTACATAGATCTTCTGGGACCAGAGGTCCAAGCCACCATATGCAAGGGAGTGCTGCTCTTACAACTAGAACATGACCTACCTATTGTTTGCTATGCTTCTGAAAGAAACATAGACAGCCTGCAGATCTTATCAATCAGTAGCTGCAGACATACTCTTTGCAGCTAAAAGTAGAACCTGGTGGTTATCCATTTAACAAAGAGATGATTTGGTTTCATGGAATTGTCTATGTAAGTTGCAATTTCTGCAGCAGTGACTTCCATTAATTCACTGACTAAGGACCAGTGAAAAATCTTTCTCACTCAAATCTAAAGGGAGTGGGATCTTTTTATTTGCAAGACCTGCCAGCAAACTCCATTGAGGAGACCATGCATAATACCTTCTCAGTTTTTGTTTCCTGTGCCTGGGATAAGCTGCCCACAGATGTAAGAAATTACCCTAATCAGCACAACATTAGAAATCAACTTCTTCACCTTAAGTATTATGCCAAATGTACCTGTTTTACTCATCCCTTAATCACCCAAACTACTTTTACATATCACTGAGCTAAGCAGCACATTATTTCTGCTTTTAATCTCCCTGTTCTTATAAACATTATAAAGGTGTTGGTTTGATTCGCTTCCTTTCGTTGCACTGAACTATTTGACTTTGTTCTGAATTATGCAATTCTATGTTTATGCGCGTACCTGCTGTATGAATACTAACATCTGTGCAAACGCTATCATTTTCTAATGAGCAGATACTGCATTATGACTAAGTTTTTAGACTAACATCTGCATTTTATGTAGATTAGTATCAATATTTATATATAAAGAATTCCCTCCAGCCTACACTATAGTTCTTTCGTAAAATTTAGTTAGGCCTGGGACTGCTACTTATCAGTGAAAAGACAGAGGTGCTTTATCCATTTAATCAAAGCCTTACAAATGACCCTCTGCAATTTACCAACTAGGGACAGACACTGCAGGTAGCTGAGCATGTTCCTTACCTTGGTATGCTATACTTTATCATATCATATTGATGTTGTTCTATCTGTCCACATTCAGTTATGTTTTGATTATAGTGTCATACTGCCTATCCTGGCATTGTGGTCAGCTCCCAGGGAATGCTAGTGATTCCATAGGTGCATTTGGAGACTGCTGGTTTACTGATCCTTTGCTTACTGAGCTGACACCTGTGGAACATACTACCAAAGTAGCTGAGACATTGTCTTACATTGACTTGCTTCTGCAGTTCTCTTAAGGCATTTTATCTGAGCTGTTTTTTGGAGTGCAGATGGTCGATTGGTCATATGTAAAAAGGTCTCAGGGATCAATGAGGAATGGCTTTTTTAAAATGCATGTAAAACAAGCTCTTACACCATGAGCTTCATCAGGTTTATTACCTTTTAATAATATTGCTCCTATTGGTTTCCTGAGCTGCTTTTTTACTTCTATTGGCTCACTTTCTACCTAGCTTGTTTTATTATCTGGCCTTGGCTCAAATCTACCTTCAAATCTAATGCCTAGGTTTTCTGTTGAGTGTATGTATGTATATAGGGGCATGTAGTGTGTAGCTGGTATGTAGTGTATGGAAGGAGAGTATGGTCTGTGTGGTGGTTGTGGTAGACTGATGTTTATGCTACTCTGTCTCTCAAGCAGTACTTATCTAAAGGTAAGTGCAATCTTAGAGCTAGTTGTATAAGTTTTGAGGCATGTGTTGGATTTGCCTCCTACACATATTCTTGTGAATGTAACAGTTAGGAATGTTGATGTTGAAACTAGTTGATGAGGTTGTTTATTAGCCCTTGACTAGGTCATTGTTGACATTTAGGACCAAACATTTTGGAATTTGTGCTATTTTCAGTATGCGTTTTGACATTATTGTTACTGGTACTTTGGTAATAAATCACCTTAATAAACTTGAAGTTGATGCCAATCTAGCTAGCAGTTTCTTCACGATAGCTAACACTGATAATGGGAAGGAACCTTGGCTGCACAGTCTTACTGCTGACTTTAGCATGTTATCACTGCCTGTGAAAGGACTTCAAGGTCCAGGCACACAGCTTGGCTATCAACAGTCATCTCCTTTATGTATGTGAAATATGAGTAACTTACCACTGCAATCTAAAAAGCATGAATATGTAAATGTGACCATGTTACTTCAACATCCTCCGTATCAAGTGGGAAGACTTCCACACTAACATAAGTGTTTTCAAAAAGCCAATGTCAAAAGTATTGAGGAAATGATTCTTAGACAGGACACTTTTCTTTGGAACCTCGAACTTTCAAAACTTTGAACTTCATATGGTCGAGACTATAACATCGAATTTTTGAGACTTTGAAATTTCATTAAAAAAATGTTTTTAAATTTTTTACATTTATGCAGGGGTCAAGCAACCCTGCACCGCCCAAACCTCATACTAACTAAATATATCAACTCCGAGATCACACTACAGTGAAGAGAAAGGTAAATTTCCCATTTTGCACTGTACTGTGATCTCTATTTAAACCGTTTAAAGTTTCAAAACTTCGATCTTATGGTCTCGACCATATGAAGTTCGAAGTTTTGAAACTTTGAGTTCCAAAGTAGACCCTATATATGTATGTACATATATGTTTTACTCCCAACCTCAGATCATTACTAATGTCTTTTGGCTTTTCCCGGTTAGGGCAACCTCAGATCATTAACAGTCATAAATGTCATGTTGGTTAAAGGAAGGATTATAAAGACACACAAGATATGAATCGTAAATGCCCACTGTCCTACTACATTACACACAAGATGTGAATTGTAAATGCCCACTGTCTTACTACATCACTGGCACCTGTTTCCTGTTTCAGGAGGGGGTATTACTACAAGACATGCCTTGCTTTCAAACATGAAAAAAGAGAGACAGTGTGTATATGAAGGTAATGCACTGGGATTTGTAGACTTGTTTCTCCATCTGCAGGTCTTACACCAATTGCACAACACAGATTGGTCAATTAGAATGATGGAGAAAAATTCTGATTTAGAGACATGGTAAAGCCACAATGAGAAAATCTTTGTCTCATTACCATGTCTAATTTAACACTGGTTGGGGGTTAGCATAATAGTTAAGGTGTTTGCTTTATAAACACAAGTACAAGGTTTGATTCTCACCTTTGGGGAAGTTGGCTAGACTTAAAATGGCCCACAAGTGTAACTAGTTCACTACATACCTATGAACCTATGAACTGCCAGACCTGACTTTGCTAGTTTCTTCCTAGCAGCCCATGTATAATGTTAGCAAAGGTATCCCCTACACACACATATACATACATTAACTTACACATATATACCCACCTATATGCATCCACAGTAACCATACACCTGCACACATGCTCCAATGCACATACACATCCAGAGTCATGATTCTCTACTTATAGATCAACACTCACACATACACACACACATTTATACAGCTTCATTCATGTCCTTACAGACATACCCACATATGTCCACACATATACACACAGTACCATGTCCCAAATGATTCTAATGGACTTACCTGCACCAGAAATGCTCTCATGACAGCGAATAGGGGGTTGCTCTCTTTTCATGGATTTCAGTTCTTCCTCCTACAGTAAAATTTTACTTGGCTATGTATTTCTCTGAATCACATATCTGCGCAAATCAGGAGCCATGAACATTTCCAGGAAGAAGAAGAAAAAGAAAATGGCTAGTTAGCATTTTCCTGTCCCACGGACTGCTGCGTTAGTCTGGTGCTTCACCAGTAAGACTCTTTGCTGAGGCTCCCATGAAGGGAAAACCTCGGTGGTAAAGTGGTTTATGATTAAAAATGCTAAGCACAATGCAGAAATCTTCCACTGTAAAACTTCCACATTATACTAAGCCTTTCTGATTCCCGGGGGATGTAAATATACATCGATAAATAGCTTACTCTTCAACAGACAGAAAGTGTGGCCAAGCACTTATAACATGGTTTCATGCAAAAGAGACAAGGCAAATGCGCATGCCCAGATCACAGAGTGAATGTTAACTGAAAGGTATAGCAGAAATATCAATCAACTATAGTAGCATAATACTCATAGATTTAGAATAATAATAATAATAATAATAATAATATTCACAGCTTTACAATAATAATACTCAACAATTTATAATAATACTCACAGATTAATCATAATAGCAATAATAACAATAACCCTCACTTATTTATAATAATAATAATAATGATCACAGATTTATAGTAATAATACTCACAAACTTAGAATAATAATAATAATAATAAACACAAATTTATAATAATAATAATAATGATAGAGATTTATAATAATAAATAATAATAATAACACTCACAGATGTAGAAAAATGTATTTTCTTCTGTTATGCTTGTATTTTTAATGGCTGATGATTCCTTGAACAATTTGGACTGAATTTTAGAGTTTCAGAACTAATTAAAACCTGGAATTGGATTCTACTCCTGTTTCATTCCTCTAATTTCTAGTCTACAATAAATCCAAATCCAGTTAAGCCTCGATCTTGTTTGCTATGGAGTTCAGCACTAGTAATCATAAACATACATCTTAATACCTGTTATGTGCCGGGTGTTTTTTCATCCCCACCTGTAGATGGGCTCTCCCTTACAGCTATCTATGAAAGCTTATTACACTGACATATGTAGCATCAGTGGGGAGTTGTGCAACATACCTCACAAGTATATTATATATTGGAGGGGGAAATGACAAAGGCCAAAATCAGGGACAGATTTTAAATATTAATGTTATAAATTTTGTTAGAATAACAAGTTTTTGCATTGGCATGCATTTTTCTGAAAGATGCAAAGTCTAAAACTCAAATGTATGTCATTATTTAGTGACTTCAGTTCTGAATGATTTGCCATAAATCCACTAATTTTATGAGAAACAAATCAAAAATATCAGGTCCAAATATGGACAGTCTGAGAAACTTCTGGAAAGTTGAGAGGTATGCTGTGAAGGCTGGACTGTTCCAGTGCTAAGTTAAGGGTTAAATACAGGCTTTATCAGAAACACAGGAAAATGGAGTGCCTTCTTTGTTACTATATCATCATTCGTTTATTTATGAGGACTTCGTACACACCACTGATTTAGGCACACACACACACACACACACACACACACACACACACACACACACACACACACACACACACACACACACACACACACGCACACACTTAGCTACAAATATCTTTGCTCTTGTCAGCAAACAAAAGAAAACATCTGTGTTACAGACCATATTCAATGCATTTAAATGCTTGCAGTTACTGGCAAAGCCTTGATGAAAAGGTTGCATTTTATCTCCAGCAAACTGAGCTGCTCTGTTTCGTGAGTGCAGCTGGTTTTGAATAGATATCACACAGGTGTTTGTGTTTGTTCCACAAAGATGGAAAACACAAAGAAAGTGGACTAAAATGCTTTTGTAGTTGTGTGACAACACGATTATTCTTTACTTATAATAAGTTATAAATTTAAAACCTTAGGAGCCAATTAATAAAAGACGATGGGTGACAAACGGATATTTGGTTATTCCACTAACATGATACTAAATATGAAAGGATGTAACTATATGGGATTTCATTCATTCAGTTCAGATTAAATGCACAGATCTTTAGGATTTTGAAGGCATGACAAAAAAATGTAATGCATCTTGGTTTCTACCATTATTGGATTAATTTGCTGTGTTTTTTTGACTTTCTGGTCAGTTTGTTCTTTGCTTGGATTTCTGTTCCATTTCCAGGTACTACTCAGTTTTTTGTGAAGAATTCTGTCATATGAGTATACCTCTGAACTGTCTCTGATTTTACAGAAAATCCCTGATTTGCCTCAATTTTTTGCCCCATCACTTTAAAAATATATGATTTTCTGAAACAAAATAGATTAAATCTGGGACAGTTTTTAAATATTACTCTGACTCACTTGAGCGTTACTAGAACATGTGTTGCATCACCATGCATTTTGTGAACAATGAGAAGTATCAAACTATAATATCTGGCATTAGTGACTGATTGTAATCATTGATGATTTACCAGACAATCAAATATTTTACAACCGACAAAGCAAAATTAGGTAAAATGAGGGACATTCTGCAAAATTTTGAACAGTTGAGTAGTATGTGTTTGTAGATGCTATAACATATGTTAACACATAGCCAGCATTAGAATGATGAAAGAAAAACTGTAATGAGATGGCCAAATTATGTCTATACAGATAATCACATTAAATATATACTGGCTTGTGCTGTGCATTCCACTTAAGACAGGTGATGCTGGTCATCTCCTATAATTCTAGTCAACCGTATGCATCAGAAGATGATGACACCCTGTTGCACATCAGCAGCGGTTAAATGGTCTTTGGCCAGATTAAAACCTTGGACTATGGTCAAGATAAAGTCAGTTGCATGCTTCTCATATGTGTGATGGGGAAACAGTGACAAAAAATCCTGAAATTATAGTACCTGAAACCAAGAAACCAGATGTGATGTTGATGTAGGCACATCAGTTCAACTAACAGATTGTACTGTCATTGGACCCCTAGCAATGCTCTTCCACCATCACAGTCTTATGTACACATCTCCATTTACTATACCAAAGTGGTCAGAATGTGATACCAACAGTTGTAATGTTTGTAGCATGTAGTATGTTGAAAGATACGGATGGCAATCACACTATTAGTAGACAACTCAATAGCCACAGATAGCCATTATATGCCAACAACAGTGAGGTGGGACACTTTGGTAAAGAATATAGTAGCTACACCTGTGTACAGAAGTTGAAAACATACTTACTGTAATTATGAGTCTAATGGACATGTGTACAGACACAAGTAAATAACAGCAGAATGTACAACCTGCAGGCATGGCATATGTAATATCTGTGGTGTATGCAATGTGACTATATATGTCAGACATATCCAAAAACAAACGAAACAGAGTCCAAACTAGCCATAATCTTTTATTATAAAACATAAGCACTTTCAGGTTAAAAAACCCTTCATCAGACAAACTTCACATAACCATGACAGTCTTTAAATACTAAAACAATTTAAAAAACAACCACTTTCTATAGCTGATCTGCCTTTTCTTTAGGGCTGGTTTTAAAGGTACAGAACTATTTAACCCAGGTAGGTTGTCTGCAGCCAACTGTATGATCCATCTTAATTCTGTATACTCTGTATCATTAACAATGCCCCCCCTTTTTTTCATCTGTGCAACATCCAGAACCATAAAAACAAAAGTGTGATCTGGAAAGCTAGAAACATGCTGATATAATGCATTGTGTTTATGCTTCTGTCTAATTGGTGACAAGTAGTGCAGTATTCTTGTGTTTAACTTACAATTAGTTTTTCCAACATAAAAACTCAGACATGACTTACAGCATGCCAAGTAAACCACATTATCTGTGTGGCAATCTGCATAAAACTCAAATGTATATTTTTTGTTCTAACAGGATGCATAAAGTAATTTAAACCATTCACATTTGAACATGCTTTACAATGCCTGCAGGGAAAGGTCCCTGTTCTCATATGTGCAGAGGAAACATTGTCAGACATGTGCCATCTGATAATACTGTCCAAGATGTACCTGAAACTATTTATTTATTTGGGAAATTGATAAGTGCACTAAACCAGTCTGAACCTTTTACTGCTGTGACCCTGTGTGACACTTACAGTGAAAGGGGGAACTTTGACCAAGACACTGTGACACATTCCTTATTCCTCATTAAACAAGTACCAGGGTACCTTTAATATTTAAAAATAGGGCAGCAGTTTCATATCTCATCAAAAGGACAACATCTCAGGAGTGTAATGCTGTTACTGAGTTAAGAACCCCAGTGCTGGGTGTGGAGAAAAAACTGACAGTCTTCTGATCTTCTAACATTAGGTTCATAGCTTAGTACTAGGCTAACTGTCCTTGTGGACATTTTAAGACTAGACAATTTTCCCATTTGAGAATCATACCCTGCACCTTACATCTGTAATGTAAACACCTTAACCATTATGCCAAACTCAACCAAAAATTGAAATTGTAAATACTACCTAGTCTGCAGACTATTACAAGCTTAACCAATAACCAAACGGTGGCCAGAGGTCAAAATTAAACCACTGTGTATGGGAGGTAAAAACCTTAACCATTATGCCAACCCCATATTAATGGTGTGTGAGCGACCTGTTGACCTACTGACAATACATCTGCATAGGGATCACATATATAGCAAGATTATCTAAAACATAAATCATGGTCAGTGGGAACAGTATAGAGAAACAGTGCCATAACTATATCAGGATGATCACCACAGCTGATCTGCCCCACTCAAGTAAAGGCTGGCACTTGCCCTATACTGCATAGTGCATTCAATACATGTGTTACAGATTAGGTGAGGACAATGTGCAGTGAAATTATATTCAGCTTTGCATGATGCAATGCTGCAACAGTGTGAAAGACTGTTGGAATATTCTGTACTCTTATGGCTTCCCTTCAAACATAATAGCATCATATCTACTTCTTTGATTACTAGAGCTGGACGTCTTGGAGTCAACAGAGGATGTCTTCTTCAATGTCATCTGTACTGGGATGAAAAGACACACTGCCAGGATGTTCCAATATTTTTATGTCTGCTGTCCCTTACGTCCATAAGAAGCATGGGAAATGAATGCACCATTCTACTAAGTCCACCCATGACGTTAACTTCACAGGGAACCAGCTCTAATGACTTATCATTGTTGCTACTCCTGCTTGACAGTTACATACTGTCATGCAAGCCCTACATAAGAATGTCATTCTCCTTTTCATTGAAGTGCTGCCTTCATCACCATCTGTTATCATGACACTTGTGTATGAGGCACAGTCACAACACATTAGTCTGAATGGTCGGATAAGGTCAGCACGTGTGCTAGCACAGAATGTATACTTAGGAACATAGGCAGAGCACAAAGTAAGTGGTCACAAAGACAATACGAGTTCTAGCCATATACGCCTTCATGTAGACACACTTAAATATTTAAGAGTACTTAATACAACCCACCTCCCAAATCAAGCAGGGAAGTACATCATAACCTGGTGTAAATCTGTGTCTACCCATCCAGTCTTTAAGACACACTTTGCTTGACCTGTAGTGGTAACTTATTCCACAGGCTACAGCCTCCAGCAAGTCTTGTTTATTTGTTGGTGTAAATTTAAGCCTCTAGTGTGGCTATTTGTAGAGCCACTGATTTGTGAATAAAGGAATGTCAGATTGGATTGGGTTTTTCATTCCTCAAAAAGCAAACAAACAGATCACCTCAGGAAAGCTGGTAGGTTACTGAGTGTAATGAGAGTTTTGCTAATCTTTCAGGATATTTGCAGCATTTAAAGCCTTTAATTTGTTTAGTTAAAAATCATCTGAGCCTTTCCAGTTGAGTGATATGCTTGGATGTGTACCTACTGAAGGGCCATTTTATTTGATGATAAGTCTAATAAAGTAACAGTGCAATAGTAAGATGACTTCTTTGGATCTTGAAGATACTCCCTTGGAAATTAACTGGGACAGATGGAAGGATTTTCTGACTATTGTGGAAAAATGATGACCGAATGAGAGAGCAAGTTGTCCATGTAAATACCCAGGTCACTTATGACTGTATGCATTTGAAAAAGAAGTAGCACTTAAAACATGCGAGGTAAGAACAGCAGCTTTTTTGTCAAATGCTACGATACTTCACTCTTTTCATTTAGCTTGAGACCGTTTTCAGGACTCCAGGTATCGTGCATATTCCAGCTCTTTTTGTAACATTGTAGTATTAGTGGATGGATGCATAACAGTATCCAATTTGCAGTAATCAGCAAACTTGGTCAACCACACTTCAGGGTTACTGGCTAGGATGTCTGCAAAATAAATGTCAAACAGCAGAAGACCCAACACTGATCACTTAGTTCCCCACTAATTATAGTTTTATGTTCAGAGAGTGAGTGCCAGCAACTTTCACAACATTCCAGTACATGGGATCTACTGGCTCCCCAGATTTCAATCTAGTGGACAACATAGGAGTTTACATTAAGTCTGTCTAACTTTTCAATAATACCAGCATGGAGTATAGTGTTAAAACCCATGGCCAGATCAAGATAAACAGTGTGAATAGTGTGATCACTGTCCACAGTCTGTAACCTCTTCAAAGACATTTACTAGGTTCAGGAGATAGGACCTACCTTTCACAAAATGAAACTGACCCAGGTCTAGATCAGTTAAGTTCCATATTTCTGTAAAAATACATTCTGCTATGATTTGTTTCATGGCTTTGTATATAAGGTTTGTATATAAGGTTGGAGAGGCTGATAGGCTCATAATTGCCTAGATTTGTAAAGGGGCCACACTTATGAGAACTGACAGTGAAAGTTCTCCAGGTATCAAATACAAACCCTATGGTTAGGCTGAGGTTGGCTACTGTGTACTTAGCACTATTGAGAATACAGCCGGTATGTTGTTTGGTCCTATGTTAGTATTATTCTTAGTATTTGACAAGGATTTTAAGACTTGTTCCAATGTGATTTCTGGGGAAAGTAAATTTTCATGGATAGTGTGTATAACAATGTGGATAGATAAGGTAAAGCTAGCATTAAATTTGCCCGCTAATAAATTGGATATATCCTTGGGAATGGAATGTGTAATATTACTGTGGAAGAGATCAAGTTCATTGTTGAAAGTTACTGCTTAATTTCCTGACATTACTGAAGACAGCTGCAGTTTCCTTTGGATCAGTAGTGCTCTTAAGTTCATACTTTGTTCTGCATTTTCTAATAATGCTCTTAAGACCCGTGCAGGCATGTTTCAGTGTGGTCTTGAGTTCGGGGGATGAGGAGTTCTTATAACTTGTCATTATTTCCCTTCTTTTGTAATGCAATTCATTGATACTGCAGTTTCACCAGAGAGGTTTATTTATGAATTTGCCATTATATTTAGGTGGATGGGTACAGACTTTTCCATGCAGGTAATGTAGCAGCCCTCTCAGTTGGGGCCATTTGTGGGTGATTGCTGGGAATTTTGTCTAGGTGTTCTACAAGCTGAAGTAGGTTTGCACTCTCTAACTATTGTTGTGTTGTGTGTCTTTGCTGTTGTCATTAGTGCAACAGAATTATATTTAACAGCAGCAGAATATCTACATGAGAATATGATGCAGTAATAGAAATGGTGCATATTTACTACAGGATATCTATTTTGACATACCTGCAGGTGGCTCAATTTTCACATGTTTGTAGAGGCATAGGCAGACCATGTCAGAAAACATAGCAGGTTGAGTGAACACAGTGATGGCCTACATAGATATGGATGCAGTGGTACCAGGGAAATATCACTATGAAGTACCACAGTGAAGAACACTGACACAGTGGGCACAATACACAGTATATTGCACTGAACAACACATAATAAAGAGTACAGGCACCATGTGGAGGTACACTTCAGCATATATAACCCTCATCAGAGCTGTGTACTTAATGCAGGCATATGACATCAAATTGTCAACACACTCCCAGATTACTTATGAAGATGTGATGCATGTGTACACAATTCATAACAGATAGTGCTGAGGTGCATGTGCCCACAGACAGCTTTTGTTATGCAGAATAAACCTAGAACAACATAGAACAGTAAATGGAGTTAGACATTGCAATGTCAGATGACCAAAACGATTTGTGATTATGTATGTCCAGCATAAAATACACATAACTGGGATAACAAAGAATGAAAGATATGCATGAGAAATGGAGTAGCCATATAGTACTGCACAGGAAAAGGTCCACACCACCTGCATCAGCTCAGTAACACACTTGCTACTGTTCTCTGCTGATGCACCACTGACAAATACTGGTTTACAGCAAAGACACACAACAGCCTTTACAAAGTGCATCATATATTGCAGGTGTACCTACATATCTAAGAAATTGCAGACTGCAGCAGACAATGAACAGAAAACAAGTATCACTGATTGGCATGAATACACATGTGGGGATGATACTAATAGCAGCCCTTATGCACAACAGCATTAGAAACCACTCTTAAATGGATTTCTGAAATAAAGAAACATAATTGATTAAAATATATCATGTGACCGTGTTCTCAAATCATATAAAGACACAGTTATCCTAGTTCTAGACCTAAGCCAACCATTCCTCCTTCAAACAGAAATATAACCTTACAGTCAGAAAAGATCATACATTATAAAAGTTTTCTGCCTTTAATCTAAGTAGAGATATTCAGATAGGCACTAAAGTTAAAGCTTAAATGAATTAATTATTAATTATTATTTAATTAATTATTTTTATGTGATTATCGTTCATTAGTACATAGCTAGTGGCTTCCGCGGTGGCGTTGTTGCCTCACAGCAAGAGGTTCTCCCGTTTGATTCTTGGCTTGGGTTGGGAGTGCCTTCTGTGTGGAGTCTGCATGTCCTCCCCACGGTCGAGTGGGCGTTTGAAAGACATGCGTTGAATGGGTGTGCCTTCCCTGAAGGTTGGTCATCGGGCTGGTAACTCGACACCAAAAAAAAACCTAACTGCCAATCATTAGCGGACCAGAGTTCCGCTGTGGCGACCCCTAACCTGGAAAAGCTGAAAGATAAACAACAAACAACAATAAGTACATACAGCTAGTATTCACAGTTTTGGTTATAAATGTTTCTTTGTTGACAGTAGAGAAACATTCCTGAAAGCTTGTTTTCTAATTCAGGCAGAACTTTTCAATTCCCCAGGCACTTTTTCTAATTCATTCCCTGGCTGTGACAGTGGCTTTTGGCACAGTTTGTTAATTAATAGAATGTTGTGCAAGAAACATTCTAAATCAGAATTCGACAGCTGTTTTGAAAGGTAAACAATCCAAGGTTAGCAATCTGAGCTTTCTTTTTTTTAAGACAATCTGTGCTTTTTGTGTAGTGAAAATGTAAGGAAAAAAAAGAATAAGCACAATGGTATAGGTAATGCCAAGTAAGGAAATAAATTAATAAATGAGGCTGTTTAGCACTGATGAACTAAAGATCACCTAATCAGAAAAAGAAAAACAACAAGAGAAATTTAAAATTACAATAATATAACTGAAATAACAAAATTTGGTACTTACGTATTATCGCAACCACATTTCCGCACTGCCATTATTTGTACAGTTTTCACATTTGTAAGCCCATTAATTAAGCACATGTAACTGTAATACCTAAGCACCCAATTTTCTAAATATATAGTAAGAGCAATATTTCAAATAGGTCCCTGATTTTCGGACTGTCCCTTCTTATTTATATATTTTTTTGTCTTTGCCCCGATACTTACTTGTGCTAAGAGGTTCAGAACTGTACAGCATAATGTTGTACAATTAGGTTCATAGGTTCATACTAGGCTATCTGCCCTGGGGCAATTATAAGCCTAGCCCGATTCTGTATGGCTTATGCCACCCCTTGATTTGAGTATACTGTGCCCTTTTTAAGGTTTAGTTTACTGTGCCTCTGTCTAATAGTGACACGGGAGTAATCCCTGGGACAAACCTATGATCCCCCATCCACTTATCGAGATTCTTCTTGAAGAGATTCAGTGAGGTGCTCTGCCTCACATGAACTGGAATTCTATTCCAGAGCGAAGGGAGCCTCTGGGTTATGAACCTGTCCCTCCAGCAAGTTCTATTTATTTCTGTGCTGAGGTTCAAGTCCCTCGAGTGTGTGGCTCTATGGGATTTAGATTTACTGAGGTGGAGCATGTCCATTAATTCTGGATTTGACATAGCTTTGTATGTCAGGCATAGATCGCCTCGAAGTAGGCGGTATGCAACTGAGTAGAGCTGGAGTTTTTTTAACCGAGCAGCATATGGCATCTGTTTGAGATCCTTGATCCTCTTGGTGAGATACTTTTGGGGTCTTTCTAATTGCTGCAGGTGTCAGGTAAGGTACATCCCAAAAGGGGCATTGTATTCTATGATGGGCCTGATGAGGGATGAATAAAGAGGCATGATTACCTCTCTTGATCTAGATGTGAAACCCTTCGTGATGAGGTGGGCTATGTAGAAGGTCTTTCTAACCACTTTGGCAATGTGGTTTTCAAAGGAGAGATTGCTATCAACTTGGGTCCCCAGGTCCCTAATAACTTTCTCTGTACTTAATGGGTTTCCGCCTATGTGGTAATTTGTGGGCACATTGTTTTTGCCAAAGGGTATGACTATACATTTTTTGGCATTTAGCTTTAAACCATGGCACTGGCACCAGTTATTTGTCTCTGTGAGACCTTTTTGAAGGATGTTTGTGTCAGCTGGAGAGTTGATTATGGCGCCCAGTTTGCAGTCATCTGCTAACTTGGTGAGCCATAGTCCTCCCACGTTTGCCTGTACCTCAGAAAAGTATATACCGAACAAGAGTGGTCCCAGGACAGAACCCTGTGGGACACCACTTGTGACCAGTTTCGAGTCTGATATGGCTCCAGCAACTCTCACTCTGTGGGTTCTGTCTTTGAGCCAGTTTGCGACCCATCTTGTGACATAGGGGTTTATATTTACGCTGGATAGCTTATCTATGATGCCTGAGTGGGGTATTGTGTCAAATGCCTTTGCAAGGTCCAGATAGGCTGTGTGGACTACCTTCCCTTCATCTATGGCTTTGCTGACTGTTTCAAAGAAGTCAACCAGGTTCAAAAGGCAGGATCTGCCCTTGACAAAGTCGAACTGGGTAGGATCTAGTGTCTGTAGGTCCCCAATGTCTTTGTTTATGAGCTCCATGATGATCCTCTCCATAGCCTTGCAGACTAAGCTAGTCAGGCTTATGGGGCAATAGTTTCCAGGGTCCGTAGAGGCTACACCTTTCTGGAGTGGGACCACTGTTGCTGTATGCCATTCTGTGGGCACATATCCTGTAGTGAGGCTGAGATTGTATAGCTGTTTTATTTGAGGGATTAGTTCCTCTTGTAGTTCATGTAGGACGCAACCTGGGATGCCATCTGGTCCCATGGAAGCAGTGTTTTTTGCTTTGGAGAGGGCAGCCTTCACCTGAGCATCTGAGATGTTTGGGAGGCAGCCTTCTGCCGGGATAGATACTTGCTCTTTTGGGGGGGGGGGGTTTACACTGAACCTGTCTGCCATGATATTGGCGATGTCTGTGGGTTCAGTGTATTTTTTGTTGTTTAGAATCAACTCAGAACTAGTCTGGGAGTTGCATCCCAGGTTTCTAACATAACTGAAAAAAGTCTTATGATTGTCTTTGGTGTCCTGTGCAATTTTTCTCTCGAAGCTGGCCTTGGAGGATTTTATGAGGGATCATAATTTTTTGGTAGTACTGATCAGAGATGCCTTCCCTATTAGGGATTTTGCTCTATCATGTAGTAGCTTCCTCCTTCTGTTGTACAGTTTATTTATGGCAGGGGTCCACCAGACTGGACGCGTGCCTTTGGATGATTGGGTCTTGGTTTTGTTTGGGATAGCATGATCCATGCATTCCTGGAGATGTCCGTAGAATGCATTTATATAGGATTCTGCAGTTTGGGCTGTAGTTTCCACTGGCCCTGGGGCCTTGAAGGATTCCACTTTGATTTTGAGAAGTGAGAAGTTCACTTTTGAGAAGTTTTTCACTGTGGTTTTCTGGGTTGGGGGTGGGGTCGGGATGTGGACATCCAGTGAAATTAATTTATGGTCTGATCTTACCAATGAGGGATATACTTCTGGTGTGGAGCATAGAGTCCCCATGTTGGTAATGATCAGGTCTAGTATGTTGTCTGCTCTTGTGGGAGTGGTGACTAGTTGTTCCATAGCATCTGAGTTTATAATTTCCAGAAATCTTTGGGCTAAGGTGCTGGGGCTTGAGTAGTCAATGTTTGGGTAGTTGAAGTCGCCCAATATAATGGTGTTCGGAGAGATCTTCATGTTCTCCAATGTTTTCAGGAAAGCCGAATGGGATTCCTGACTTTGAGAGGGTGGTCTGTAGGATGCTATAAACTGAAAAGCAGTCTTGCCCACTGTTAGTTGCACATGGATGGTCTCTGATACTTCGTGCAATGCCACTAACCTGGAGGTGTGGATATCCTTGATAAATATGGAAACTCCCCCTCCTTTTGTGGTTCGGTCCGGGTTTTGGGGCCGAAAAGCATGATATGAGGTATAGCTTGGTAGTGCTGGGGTGCTCTCTGGAGCCTTGAACCAGGTTTCTGTCACTGCACAGATATCAATGTTCTCCATACTGAGGAGAGCTTAGAGTGCGTGCATCTTGAGGTAAAGACTTCTGGCGTTTAGCAGCATTACCCTTAGTTTCTTGTTCCTTGTGCTGTCTATGGGGTGGGTTTGACTTTTGAGCCTTGCCTAAAAGGCACTATGGGGTGGCAAGAGCCTTTGCCAATATCCGAAAGCCCAGTGGTGACAGGTGCAAGCCATCCCTAGCGAAGCAATGTGGCTTGTCGAGCATGTCATCCCAGGCTGACAGACACTGGATCCCCTTTGAATGACACCAAAATTTTAGCCAATTGTTAAAATCGATCATTTTGTCTTTGTACTGTGGCATCATTCTAGGTGAGGGTAAGATGCTGCTCAGGGTCAGGGTCATACCAGCCTGGGCTACATGATCAGAGAGCTCCTCTATGTCTCTTTTCATGTAGTCCAGGGAGGTACGTCTCAGGTCATTCACACCAGCATGTACAATGACTGAGTCATATTTGTATTTGCTTTGGAGTGACCTGAGTGCTTGCGTTATGTGTCGGATCCTAGCACCCGACAGGCAGCTCACTGTGACCTTCTCTTTATTCAGCCTGGTGAGTGGGACGTCAGTGTGTCTGACAATAGAGTCACCTATAACAAGAGTATCAGGTGTGTTATTCAGCCTTGAGGGCTGTGGCTGCTTGGCACACTGACTTTGTGGGTTATGTGTTGTGTGTGTTTTGTTTTGAGGTAGCGTTAGCTTGGATGTCTGCTTTGGAGGTCTCTGTTGCTTAGGTAGATTTTTTACTTAGAGCCTCCGAGTATGTTTTTGTGTATTTATGTGTTTGGTTCGCTGATGTGGTGGGACTATGTGATACTGGAATTGTGTTGTGTGAGGTTACCTTCTCCTCCTGACTGGTTACACCAGTTTTGAGATGAGAGAGCTCAGCCTCCAGTTTGGCTAAATAGTTGCATCTCTCACATATATTTGAACCTGTTTGGAGGAGGAGAGGGTTGTCCGTGTACATGAGACAGTTGTAACATTGCCTCAAAATTCCCTGATTCACCAGCTGGACTGGAGAGGAAACCATTGACTGACCTTTGGACATGCTAGAGTAATAGGGAAACTGAATTTAAGATGGACCAATAGAGGACAGGGTAATCGTAGAGAGTATAAGAGTAAGTAGTGCTTATGGTTTAATAGTGCTAACTTGTAGGATTACTTAATTGGACCAGTGAAGGGCCTTAGAATGAGAATATGGTGTTTAAATTGAGAGATAGAGCAGTTCTAAGGGAAAAAGTGAAGAGCAGACTTTGTGGAGCCAGGAATAGTTTAAACCCAATAAGGCGGCGCTGCCCGCTGTTGCGCTATGCTCAAAACCGTGCAAAAGAGGGTTTTAAGAGAGGAAGATGAAGGAGTTTTGGAATTGACCCAAAATGGCCAATAAAACTACAGTTTCAAGTCAGTAACCACTCCCACAGGGGCAGGCAGGCTGCTCAATGTTTTTCACTGCCACTGATCAACAGAGAGACTTTCCTTTAGCCCAAGCAAAAAATGGCCTCACAGAAACTTACAAACAGTTCAAGAACAGCAAGCCTGTAACTGAACTTTTTTAAATCTCAGAAAAGTGTGAAAAAAGCAAGATTTTTTTGTTTTTTTGGTTTTTCAGAGATAGCAGAGGTTAACAAGTATCAACAAGTTATAACAGTGCAGTAAATGACCCCACACAAGAGTGCTAGGCCAAAGACAGATAAAATGCAAGTTTTGAGAAAAAAACGATTTTAAAAATAAGTGCAAACAGGAAATTCAGTAAACAGCTCTAGGTTGTGCTCTAAATACAGTTACTAATGCAGAAATCAAATTTAACAAGCCAGAAAATGCTCAAAATAGGCGGCTATGCAGAAAAACTTAGCAAATAAACAGAGGAAAAATACTTAAAATCTCAAAAGTGGCTCCTTTCTTCTCTCAGCATTTTCTCCTCTTGGTGGGTGCTTCACCAATAGCCAACAAGCCTGAAAAGATGCCAAAACCACGAGGCAACTAGGTTTTAAGAGAGGAAGATGAAGGAGTTTTGGAATTGACCCAGAATGGCCAATAAAACTACAGTTTCAAGTCAGTAACCACTCCCACAGGGGCAGGCAGGCTGCTCAATGTTTTTCACTGCCACTGATCAACAGAGAGACTTTCCTTTAGCCCAAGCAAAAAATGGCCTCAGAGAAACTTACAAACAGTTCAAGAACAGCAAGCCTGTAACTGAACTTTTTTAAATCTCAGAAAAGTGGGAAAAAAGCAAGATTTTTTTTTTCAGAGATAGCAGAGGTTAACAAGTATCAACAAGTTATAACAGTGCAGTAAATGACCCCACACAAGAGTGCTAGGCCAAAGACAGATAAAATGCAAGTTTTGAGAAAAAAATGATTTTAAAAATAAGTGCAAACAAGAAATTCAGTAAACAGCTCTAGGTTGTGCTCTAAATACAGTTACTAATGCAGAAATTAAATTTAACAAGCCAGAAAATGCTCAAAATAGGCGGCTATGCAGAAAAACTTAGCAAATAAACAGAGGAAATATACTTAAAGTCTCAAAAGTGGCTCCTTTCTTCTCTCAGCATTTTCTCCTCTTGGTGGGTGCTTCACCAACAGCCAACAAGCCTGAAAAGATGCCAAAACCATGAGGCAACCAGGTTTTAAGAGAGGAAGATGAAGGAGTTTTGGAATTGACCCAAAATGGCCAATAAAACTACAGTTTCAAGTCAGTAACCACTCCCACAGGGGCAGGCAGGCTACTCAATGTTTTTCACTGCCACTGATCAACAGAGAGACTTTCCTTTAGCCCAAGCAAAAAATGGCCTCACAGAAACTTACAAACAGTTCAAGAACAGCAAGCCTGTAACTGAACTTTTTTAAATCTCAGAAAAGTGGTAAAAAAGCACACAAGAAAACAATTCCTAAGCAGACCATTTTAAAATCATGACCACAATTACATGTGCTTAAGTAATGGGCTCACACATTCAACAACTATACACAATTCTGAAGTTGTTCACTCGCAAAAAGGCAGTCACAGTTGTAAGAAGAGTTCCTGTACATACAGAGGGAGTGAGTGAGTGAAATCGGTCCAAAATGTAACTATCGGAGATTACGTTGTGGCCACGGAAAGGAGTTTCAAATGGACCATTTCAGTTGTTGGGAAATGTGCTGCCTTTCACCTGCTTTTAACTTTAAAGATGAGTGACAAGCAGCAGGCATGTGAATATGGCGGGAAAAATAGCAGTGCGGAAATGTGGTTGCAATAATATGTAAGTACCAAAAATTTGGTACTTGCGTATTATTGCAACCACATAATTCGCCGCATTCTTGGCAGGAAGTTAGTTTAGTGATAATGGAACGTTATCGAGAATGCTGCGAATTCTGTCAGATTTAAAAGTTAATCATGTTAAGTACAAAATAAATAAGAAGGTATCAAATAAAAATAAAGTAAAATAAACATAACTTGTATTTCTATACATATATTAAGTGTTGTACCCACCTATGAAACCCTGACAATTCCACCAGTACAAACAAGATCAGTGAAATCGGTACCATAATATATAACGTATACTGTAAAACAAAGCACTTCAGTACATCGTGTATATATTCAGAAGTATTTCACTTATTATTCTCGAGATTCAACATGCACATGAAAGTAATATATTTAACTGTCTTTTACAAGTGTAGTTCATTTCAGTGTTTCTGTTTCCATAATCTAACAATATGCGTCTTTGGGATTTACCAAAAAATGAAAAAGAAGCTATCAAGCTATTACAGCAGTATAACATTTTACCTGATAGTCAGGTATGTGTTAATTTACATCCAATGAAACTGTATTATGGCAAGCAAATATTTTGTAAATGTAATATCTGTGAGTGCAATCAACATGTGGGAGTTACAAGTGGGAATTGGTTCGAAGGTAGTAGGATTTCATTTACTACTGCCATAAGATTTATTTATTGCTGGTCCATCGAACTTCCTTTACTTTTTGTGAAGAGCAATTGGATATGTCTGACAAAACTGTAATAGACTGGAACAGTTATTTAAGAGAAATGTGTGTACTTGAAATGGAGGGTGAGTCTAAAAAGAAAATTGGTGGTCCAGGACACACTATGGAAGTGGATGAAAGTTTGTTTACTAAAAGAAAAAGCAATGCTGGACGTGTTTTACCACAACAATGGATTTTTGGGGGAATATGTCGTGAAACTAAAGAAACATTCCTAGTTACTGTTCCTCATAGAAGTGCATCAACTCTACTGATGAAAATCATGGAAAACATTTAAGAGGGCACTACAATTTACACTGACTGTTGGCGAGCATACCAAAACAGTAAATCACAAATACAACTTTGTGGACCCTGAAACAGGAGTCCACACTCAAGGTGTAGAAAGAATGTGGGGATCAGTTAAATGGAGGAGCAAGAAGCAAAGAGGTACTGCCCGTCACCATCTGGATTCTTACCTCGCTGAATTCATCTGGCATGAAGTGCAAACAGCAAAGAATAAGAACTGCTTTCAATCAATTCTAACAGTGATAGCTGTTAAATTTCAACCACAAAAAATTCAGATAGCCAAGCAATAACTTACTTACTATTGTAATACTGTCATTTATATATATAATAGTTTCATTAAAACTATTTACATAAATTAAAAGTGTAGTAACTTCTTTTTTATACATAATATTCCAATTAGAAAAGGTGTGCCTTAACTTATGCACAGCAGATTTCTAGTGAGAGTGTGTAATATACTGTGGTCACATTACAGTCATTTAACTACCTTTATTTTTTTTTAAAATTGCAATGTATTTCGCTTTGCTTGAGTTTACTTCATGTGACATGAAACATATGACAGCTGCTGCCTACTTTTGTAACTAATTTCTGCCATGTATATCTCCAGTTGTTATATATCTCACATTCCGGCAGGAGAATTGCTTGTAGATGAGCCGTTTCTGTTGTTCACAATGTAGTTACGATAATACGTATGAATGCACTGACAGCATTCTCGGCAGCACAATGTTTCAGTTAAGAACGGAATGTTGTAGAGAATGCTGTCAGTGCAGAACACCTGTGGTTGCGATAATACGTGAGTACCCACAATTTTACTACACCCCCACCTATAATGTTTTGAGAGTAGTACTGTTATATATGACTTTCAGAGTGATGTACTTGAACTGTGGAACACATATCTTCAGTCAACGTGGCAAACTATGGCTGGGATTCAAAAAGGGTCCTTTAATGCGAGTGTGACAAACAGTGAATCATAGAGATATTAGCAAGGACCTCATCATTGACTACTTTGTAGTCTCAGAATCGCTCAATGATTATCCCAAGCACTAAGAAACATTTTGTTGCAGTAATCACCACTGGTGGTCCATGCATTACCTTGACACAGGTACCCACATTCACTATCCCCACACATGCACACATTTAAAAAAACACACATATATATTCCTGTCACTCTCAACTCTCCCGGAGTTTACAAAATGCCCCTGTGGTTGTTTCTTAGGTTTTCCCTGCCCCTTGAAAACTATGAATGATTACAGTCTATTAATAACACCAGACATTAGAGGTTCATTTGTCTTCTACATCTTCAGAACCTGTACTGTAATGTGAGACCCATTGCTCTATTAATTGTTATGTGTGTTACAGTACTATGATAGAGTGTCCCTGGTATCCAGAGCTCTCAGTATTACATTTGCTCGTTATTCTAGGGAGAGTTGAGAGGTATGGAAGCCCCCCCCAATACACACACAGACACATGCATTCCCACACACTGAATGAAATTAATACTCAGAGAGGCACTGACACTCATTGTACATCAGTCACCCCCCCCATACATGACTGCACTCACAGACACACACCCATTCATCTATCCATACACACACCGATACGCACATATACATATTATTTATTTATTTGACATTTGTTAACCAGATTAGTCCAACTGGGCAAAAATCCATTTTCAGTGGAGACTTGAGAAGAAAAGCTCCAAATATATACAACAATACAAGATAAAATTGCAATAAAGTAAATAATAACAAAAAGGGAACTTTACAATCAGCATAATAGAACTTAACACTGATTATAATCAAGGTTGTCAGGCACCCACAAATAATAAACCTCATAACTCATAACTAGGCATACATGCACATGCACACACTCATACCCCCACATCATCTCTGCCAAGCTCCTTGACTCTTACCTGTAATACAATTTCTCCCACTGAAGTTAATGAATGAAAGTAAACTGTCCATGTTAATTAACATCACTGGAAAGACTGAGTTATGTGGCAGAGTGGTACTATGAATCCCTAGGCTGTATAAATCACTTACTGCAAACATTTCTATGGGAGAGCACATGACTCGTTATCATACGTTTCCCTGGAATGCTTCATCAGAATTTGCAGTAAGCCAAGAGGGCAGCCCACTGCAGTGATTTTAAGAACTGCTTAGAATCACTGTAGTAGGGTTGTCTGTGAAATGGAAAGAGCTACTACCAGTGGTAAAATATTTGTGTTAGTGCTTACTGTGGTGATTTTCTGAATCCTAAGTTATATTTCTGTTAATTAACCCCAGACCCCTTCAGATTCACCTGGGAGGGAAAGTTAAGCGTTTCTCACCCCCCCCCCTTACAAATAAAATAAATAGAAAATGCAGTTTACCAATAATGGCTGTCACTGTGATATGCAAACATGAAATAATCATTTTGCTATTTATTTAAGGGGTAGGTATAACGTATAGCCCCTTGACTTCATTGTGCAATAATAATAATTTATAAAATAATGGCTAAACACTATATATTTATAATTCTGCTGATGTGGTAGTGACAGATTTGATCTAACTGTTGATTTTTTTCTATGAATTTCTTAAGTTACATGAATTGTTCCAGGGGTAGCTACATTAAACCTTTGTCTAAGCAACATGACCAAGTTCATTTTTAGAAATTCATAGATGTTATACACAGGTTAAATGAGGACTGTATGAAAGCAGATGCAGCATTTGTATCAGTTCAGCATCCTAGCTGTTTTGAGACAATTTAAACTACCTAGAAAGACACTGGTGGTTATAACATTCTTCATTTATCTCTGTACCGAGTGGTTAAAAAGAGGATTTTCATGTTTCTTTATAAAAGTCATGACATGCAAGATGAACAGCTATACAGACTATAATTGTCGTTTTGCTGCACAGCATTTGCTGCCCAAAAAAATTCTTCACTGTTTTCTAACTCAAACCTCCTTTTCCTTAATGTAAAATAATTATGTTACATATCTACAGTATTTTTTTCCAAACACTTTTATTGAATTATCACTTATGACACAGGCAAATTTACATTCATATAAAAATAATCAAACTATATTAACAGGGTTCCCTATCAGAAGCCTGAAACACTATAAGCCTGAAAATCAAAATCCTGAAAACTATAGACTGAAAGTTCAAAATCCTGAAAGACCAAAATCCTGAAACTCAAAATCCTGAAAACACAAAATGGACATACTGACGTCATTGTGGCTTTGCTATTGTTAGCCCTGTGGTGTTGGGTCATGCGTTGGGTTCAGGTAAGTGTCTTGATTGGTTTTATGTTAGGGTTAGGGGCGGTTTAAGTGAGTTAGGGTTAGGGCGCAGGTTAGGCATGTATGCTGTAGTGACAAATATTGGGGTTAGGGGCTGTTTAAGTGAGTTAGGGTTAGGGCGCAGGTCAGGTGAGTGTGTGATAGTGACGGACCTTAAGGTTAGGGTTAGGGTCAGGGTCAGTTGGTAGATATTAGTGTCTTTATAGTGACATATTAGCATTATTTGTGTTTTCAGGATTTTGAGTTTCAGGATTTTGGTCTTTCAGGATTTTGAACTTTCAGGATTTTGATTTTCAGGCTTATAGTGTTTCAGGCTTCTGATAGGGAACCATTAACAGACATTATACAACAAGGACTTGTATTTTGGTCTATATTATATTGTCAAAACATCATTACAGAAAATTATGTTTCGATGACACATAAAGAGCGAAATTCAAAAACAGTGAAATCCCAGGTCACTCATTTTTTTCCTAGGGAATAAAATCGGTAGACCAACAATACAGAACATGCCAGTTAAACTATTTGTGTGCCCCCCACACCCCCCCCTAATGAAATATACCCACTCCAAGATCACACTACAGTGGGGTAAAGGGCAATGTCATGGCTCAGGCCAAGCGATTTTTTCCCTAGGAAAAAAATCACTGACCTGAGCTTTCACTGTTTTTGAATTTCACTCTTTATGTGTCGTCGAAAGGGCATTCGCTGTAATGCCATTTTGACAATATAATACAGACCCCTTGTACATATATATATATATATATATATATATATATATATATATATATACTAACACTGTAGTCCTGAGATGCCTTCCTTCAGAACAGACGATAAACAAAAGTCACATCTACAGGACTTTGTGGCAGTTCAAATGGATGCAAAGTTGTCCGTAGTACTAAGTTCTCCAAGGTACTATTAATGTGACCTCAAGCATCCCAAGGAAAAGGGACATGAGGTCAATGTGATCTATCTTGTCATTCTATCCTAATGACTGTTTAGCTAAACAGCTATGTCCGGGAGTTGAAATCCAGGCATTATTACCATTTTTATAAATGTAATTTTAAGTTATTACAGTGATTTCATAATAACTTTCATCTGTATTAATATATATATTGAAAATTAAAACAAATTCTAGAAACAGAACACTCAATAATACAAGCTGGCAATATTATAAATAATACATAATAAAGATGAGCACGCATACATCTTGCAGTGAATTGGTTCTGTGGTCGACATTGTTGAATTCCAGGAAAATGCTGTGATTTTTAATTTTCAGGTAGTCAAAAATGGGATTTACCCATATTTTTTAGGAAAAAACAAAAATTAGTGTCCCTGACTGTGTCATATTATATCTGGGTTGCATATGATATTGTGTGCACTTTTGCAGTTTGTAAAACATTCCTATTATACAACACATATTTTAAACAGGAGTGTGTGTGTGTGTGTGTGTGTGTGTGTGTGTGTGTGTGTGTGTGTGTGTGTGTAAGAAATTTGTAGTCTAACCAAAGGAAGCTTTCCTTTCTTTCCTATATTTAGTTATTTATTCTGTTAATTACACCTCCTATTTATTTGTTTTGTTATGAGGGGATTATAAGTATATCAATACACTCTGAGGTGTGGGTTATGTCTGAATAAGAGCATACCCAGGTGCAACATGCACTCATTACTTAATCAACAATGCAAATGTTGAGGAACATGGTTAAAAAGGATGACACATTACTTGGAAAATGAACAGACATTTTGATTTGAATTTCACTAAATGTTTAGTACCAAAGGACTCCGTGTCACTTAATGGGAACCTGAATGCAGGGTTACTTTTCCAGTGCTCATAGCCTGTTGTGTAGCAAAAATCAGACAACAGCTACATAGCATTATGATGCAATTGTGCATATTGAAATGGGCTTATATCTGTATTACATGGGTCGAGAATGCCAGTGGGAATGACATTACTATGAATGCTAATTTGGTGAAAAAACATCAGATGGTATTTTAACTTCTAAAATTATATTTTAGTGGAAGAGCAAATCTCCTACACCATTAGGGGGCTTTTCCCCTTGTATCCCATTATTTATTAGAACTAGCATTAAGGTGGTTACTTCATGGAGTTACGGAGTGGAGAAGATTCTTTTACGAAAGGCAAATTTCTTTGAACACCTATGATCAAATGCATGTGCATTTCATATGCCTGTTCCATGATCCATTGTCCTGTGTTACATGTGTTGATCACTTTCAGAAGTATATAAAATGCAGAAAGTTAGTACCATTTTTTGTACTACTTAATGGATTAGTGTGCAGCACTTTGAATACTGATCTGCTATTCAGACACCAATATATTTAAAACTATCTATATAAGAAAAACTAGGCCTGTGCTTTATGGTTAGGACTGAATCAACAGTAGCCTTCTAAACACAGTGTATCATGGGTTGGCATAGTGCTTAAGGTGTTTATCTCACTGACACAGAGTACAGGGTTTGATTCCCACCTTTACAGGTAAATTGGAAAGGCATAAAATGGCCCACAAGGCAGCTAACCTAGTACTTACCTATTAAACTACTTCCCTGACGTTTATGAGGAGATGTGAGAGTCAGGAATTGTGTGGAAGTACAGTTCTGTAAAATCTTACCAAACAGTAGATGTCCTTCTCTTCACTGTTGCAGTATTCATTACAGAAGGGTTATGGTAAGCTTTTACACAACTGTACTATGTCCTTCTATATCATTGTTGCAGTATTTGTTACAGACGGGTGAGTAAAAAAGCTTAAGAAACAGAATGGGAGGTGGAAGGCTGAGAACAGCCTCCAACAAACACACATAAAATGATTTCAGCAAAACCTGCTGTGGCCCTAGAAACCATATGCAACTTATAATGCTTAGTAAAGTTATACACTGAAGGCCAAGTAGCAGCTTAAAGGATGGAATTGGTGTCCAACTCCTTGAAAAAGGCACCAGAAGAGGCAACAGCCCTAATCAAATGAGCTCCAACAGAAGAAGGCAGAGACTTGCCATGAAAAGAGTAACAGAAAGAAATGGTCTTAGATATCCAGGAGGAGATGGTTTGCTTAGAAACAGCCAAACCCAAAGACCTGGGATGAAATGAAACAAAAAGCTCATCAGACTTTACGAATAGTCCTAGTTTTATTCAAGTAGTACCTGAGCTGTCTGTGCAAATCCAAGGTATGCAGGACCCTCTCAGTAGCAGACTGAGGAGAAGGGAAAAAGGAAAGGACCAGCTGATTCATGGACAACACATTGACTACCTTGGGTATAAAAGAAAGATTACTATTAAGGGACACCCTGTCCCTGTGAAAAATCAAAAAAGGAGGAATGGCCATAAGGGCCTGGAGTTCATAAACCCTCTAAGCAGAAGTAAAAGCCAGGAACAAAACAGTCTTCCATGTACAATGTTGCAAAGAAGCAGAATCTTCAGACACAAAAGGAGCCTGAGTCAATTTTTCCAAAACAAAATTAAGGTCCCAATGAGGAGGAAAAGGCTTTCTTGGAGGCCTAATGTGTAGGACGCCCTTATAAAATTGCCTGACCTCAAAATGAGAGGTCAAAGGAAGATTCAAGGCTAGATATGCAGAAATGGCTGACAAATGGGCCTTCACAAAGAATAGGTCAGGCCAGACTGGAACAACTCACACGAATAAGACAGGAACAGAGGGACCTCCACTGAAAAAGAGTAATGGTTAACGAGCATGGCACCAGACTGAAAATCTGTTCCATTTGGACATACAAGATTTTCTGGTTGAGGGTTCCTCCTGTAAAACCCTGAACACGTCTTCAGAAAACAGGTGCCTGAAAGGGATCAAAATCCTATCACCCACAATGTCAGTTGCAGAGTGGACAAGTGGGGATGGATGAGAGACCCCTTGTTCTATGTGTGGAGATCCAACCGGTAACTTGCGATGATTGACCCTGGCCAGATGCATTAAGAGGGGGAACCAGCACTGTCTCGGTAAAAAGGGAGTCACTAGGAAGATTTTTGGGGAGTCCAGATTAATCTTCTGGAGGATTCTTGTAAGTAGAGGAAGAGGAGGGAAAGTATAAAGAAACGTCCCCTTCCAAGGAAAGGAAACAATGTACGTCTTCCAGGTCATATGGCATGACACTCTGGAACAGAAAAGAGGAAACTGCCTTTTCGGAGGGAAGGCAAAAAGATATACCTGAGAAATACCCCACAAATGGACAATGTCCAGAAACATGTCTCTGTGAAGCATCCCTTCATGAGCCTGTGTTTTGGACCTGCTCATACAGCCTGCCGCAGGATTGTGCTCTGAAGGAATGTATGTTTCCTGAAGAGTTAACTGATAAGTGACAGCCACTTTTCAAGCCTGAAGCTCCATCCTGTACAGGAGGCATGATTTCATGCCTCCCTGCTTGTTGACATTGCACAGCACAGTAGTGATGTCTGTATACACCTTCAAGGAGCCCAGAGTGAACATGCAATGAAAAGCCTGAAAGTCCAGAATCAGAGCCTTCATCTGTGATGTTTGATATGTTCTGACTTCTGATGCAGAGGCCAAAGACCATGAACTTTCAGGTGACCAAGAAATGCCTCCCACCCCATGTCCGAGGCATCGGTGAGCAGCTCTTGAGAAAAGACTCGAGGCAGAAAGTGCCATTCTGGGTTGAGAGTGAACTATCATATCTACCACTCAAATTCCTTATTGAGACAGTGAAGGAGAAATACACAGAAATTCAGAGGGTGATGATGCTGCAGCCAAACTGACTTGAGGTACCACTGAAGCTTCTGCATATGCAGTCTGGCAAGAGGAAGTATCAGAATAGAAGAGGCCAGGAATCCCAGGGCCTAAAGAAACTCACTGACTGACTTGGCAGTCAGAAGAAGAAGAGACTGAAAGAAGGCAGTCAATAACAATACCTTTAGAGGTGGAAGAGAGGCCACCATTGGAACCATCTAAATTCTGCATCCCAGATACACATGATCCTGACAGAAAGTCAAGATGGATGTTTTGAAGTTGATAGTAAACCCCAGACTTTGAAGAAAAGAGACGGTGAACTGTAGATCCTGCAACAATCGACTGAGAGAAGGTGCCCGAAGCAACAAGTCATCTAAATAAAGAAAAATCTGAACATCTTGGAGCCTACAGAAGGCAATCACAGCAATTAGGCATTTTGTGAATACCTTTGGGGCAATATAGATTCCAAAGTGCAAAGCAGAGAACTGAAAATGAGAGGAAAACACAGAGAAATGTAAAAACTTAATGAAGAAAGGGTGACTAGTTATATGAAGATAAGTATCTTTCAGATCCAAGGACACCAGAAAAGCCTGGGGTAATAAAAGAGGAAACAGAGTTTGAAGAGTAAGCATCCAAAAAGAAGAGATCTCGAGAAAGATGTTAAGCTGGAAGACATCCAAAATAGGTCTCCAAGCACTCTCCTTTCGAGAAACCAGGAACATCCTGGAATAAAAATCCCTTCCCACTTCGGAAGAGGAGACAGGTTGAATGGCCCCTCAGTTCAACAGCGACCTTAGAACCTCTGAGAAATGAGGACATTGCTCTAGAGGAGGTTGAGGAATCCCAAAAAAAGGAGGGAGAGATTTACATACTATGAAGTAGCCCTGATGGATGATAAAAAGAACCCAAGAGCCTGAAGTGATAAGATGCCAATTTGAAAGACAAAGTGAGAGCTTACAGGATAAAGGAACCTGTTCTAAAGGTGGAGGTGGGGTTGTCAAAAAGAAGCAGGTTTATCAGATAAAGGAGGCTTCTGGGTCACAGAAATCTGAGAAGCCTTAGCAGAGTGGGCCCATCTCCCACTCTTCCTGCCCTTACACGCCTGGCAGGGTTGCCTGTGAACAACAGTAAACCTAGAAGGATAATTCCTCTGGAACTTAGGGAGAGGAGAGACAAACATGTGTTTAAGGGCTTGCAAGGCTTTGCCTTTCTCTTGAAGAGACTTAAACATGTCAGTAAGCAGCAGTCCCAAAAGATGAGTGTTATCCAAAACAGCATCCAACAACTTGGCCTGAATGTCCTCAGGGAAAAGATTGGGGATGAAGCCAGGAATAATGCCTCATGACAGACCCAAAAGCTGCAGCCCTAGAAAAGGCTTCAGCAGCATCGTAGCTACACTTACTAGAGTAGTGAACCACTTAAGAAGCAGAATCTAAAAAAGGTAAGGTTAGGCAGAGGATTTGCCATCAGAATCAGGAAGGGCATTGATAACCTGATAAGCCTGAGCAATCAAGGCAAGAGAGTATCTGTTCATGTGGGTTTGGTAATTAATAGCCTTAAAGGCCAAAGTATAAGCAATGTAAACTTTCTTGCCAATTTTCTCCATTGCCTTGCTATCCCTACCAGAAGGCAAATGTTTGGAAGAGGACAAACGTTTAAAAGGTTTGCCAGAAGAGACTGGCACCACAGCAGGATCAGCACAAGGACACTTAAATAAAAACTGACAATTCTCAGGAACCTTGTACAACCTATCAGGTTTCTTAGGAGCAGGAGGCTGAGAATAGGAGACTTGGAAGCAGCAATGAAAGTATCTAACATGGCAGTCAGCACAGGAGGAACTGCAGATGGTTTAGCAGTAACCACCTGAAGCAACTCACAATATCTTCTCTAAATATCAGACACTTGAGAAGAATCCTACTTTAAGAATTCCATCATCCTAGCAATTGTGCTCCCAAAGGACAATTGCTCAAGAGAGACTCAGGGTTAACAGACTTCTCTTCATCAGAACCATAAGCCAAAGGTGAAGGCATCTGTGAAAAATAGCACAAAAATCCCTCACCAGACAGGGAATACTCATCTGAGGAATCTGGTTCCCTAAACCATTTAGAAGGGGTAGAAGTGCAAGGAGAAGTGGGTACTGAAACCTCTTGAGGAGGCTTTAGGGCCATTAAGGCAGAGAACAAGCCCTGAGTAAACTCTTGCCTTTCCCTTTGAGGATTTATAGGACAGACCAAAACATGCTTCAGTTTTTGTCTTTTCTTAGAAGGGACAGCAGCCCTAACAA
The DNA here is from genome assembly GCF_019279795.1 of Protopterus annectens. Classification (NCBI taxonomy): domain Eukaryota; kingdom Metazoa; phylum Chordata; order Ceratodontiformes; family Protopteridae; genus Protopterus; species Protopterus annectens. The sequence continues at coordinate 358,181,141 of NC_056751.1, forward strand.
ATACTAGATGTTCTGAACCTTGGAGAGCTTCGAGAAGAGAACCTGGAACTTCCTCCTTTACCAATATCTGCAGAATCCCTCTAGGATCCTCTGAGATAAATGGTCTGGGAAGACAAACAACTTTTGAGTGTCTTAGGCACAAGTGCCTTACAGATACTACAAGAGATATGGTCATGGGAAGTGCACAAACAAAAAAGATACTGTTCGTGAGGACCTTATGGGGAATCTGCCTCCCACACTGACATTTTCCCCCTCTTGGATGACATGAACTGTAGGTAGTAATATATAATGCAAGACTAAGAAAGTAAAATAAAAAAAAAATAAAAATAAAAATAACCCAAATAGGGCACTTATCTGATGTCACTAAATATTCAGTACAGAAACAAAGCATTCAAACCAACTGGCAGCATTTGAAAAGACGCCAAAAGAAACTCTAGGCAGTTGCATTCGTACGTCTCTTTTATGCCCTATGTACTGTGTGGGGAGCATAAATGTGATGTATGGTGCAAACAAGAGCTCTTTTAAGTTATTTATACTAGCTGAGTGACAGACTGCCCAGGGCGGGACATCCCTTCTGTAACAAATACTGCATCTGTGATATAGAAGGACATCTAAAGCTTTGGGAGGGACCTTGGCAACCACAGTCTCAGGAATGCCATATTGTAGAAGAGACTTTTTTAAACCACAGGCATGATACAGGAACAGAGAAAAGTGCAGAGGCTGGTGTCATGAACTCTCTACCTCTCAGTCAGTTCAGCTATAACTCTGCAGGTATGACAGAAACCACTTAATTCTCTGACTAAATAGCAGGTATTTAATGTTTTAAAAAATATGTTAAATTCAAACATATAAGTATCTGATACAGCACATGTATAATCATATATGCAAAGTATTCATGTAAATTGTAATATTAAACATTATAAAATGGACAATAAGAATCTCAAAAGCTGATTATTACTTATCTGTGATGATGTTCCCTGTCCCTGATATCACCACAATTGAAAATAAAACCCGTTCAGCTTAATGCTTTAAATAGATCATATGTGAAGAAACAGGATATATACCTGTGCTAAACAGGATATGGAAAGGATGAGGTAAAAAGACGTGTGTGTGTGTGTGTGTGTGTGTGTGTGTGTGTGTGTGTGTGTGTGTGTGTGTGTGTGTGTGTGCATGTGCATGAAGGGAGATGTTGCAAAGAACTGTAATGTGGAATTATGCACGTTCTGACTACAACCTGCAATTGTCTAACACTCATGTTATACTCTAACATGTTCTGTACTGTTTGCCATTTATTGAAGATTTCTGTTATCCATATTGTGAGCTGGTGTTCCAGCCCTCAGAAACATTTTAGGGCAGAAAACATGTCCTATAGTTTGTTGCATATTCACGGTTGTCTTGTATTGCTGTAACACATGCTTTTGCTGGTGTAATTTTTTCAGGGCTATACCATCCTTGTGAAGTGCTAAGGGTTCAATTCTGTGTCACTCTGTTAGGCTGCTTTTGTATTTGTGCAAGACTTCTTGTTTGTGCTACACTGTACTGCTGTACATGATACCTTTCTGAATCCACAACATTTGTGGGATAAAACATTACTTCAGAAATGTGAAATTAATGTATAACATTTGGAATTTATTATAAATAAATCTCTATCATCACTGGAAAAATAATTTTCTAGTAAACGGCCCTCCTACTGATGTTTTGTATTACAAGTTACCATGAATAAAATGATATTAAAGCATGTTTCATTATAAAAAGACTATTTTAGTCAAATACAGTTTGAAACTTACATCTAGTGCATGAGATTTTAGTATACAACATAATATGATCACATTTATATTAACTAAAATATGACTATTAAAAATATATGTATGTAGAAAATTGTAAGCTAGCTACCCTCATTTATATTTTTTATGTTAAGGTGCTAGTGAAAGACACAGTAACATCCATCATCAGCACACACACACACACACACACACACACACACACACACACACACACACACACACACACACACACACACGTGCGCGCATGCAAACAGTACTTCTAAAACAGATCTTGTTTTCATTTTAATTAACACAGAAAATAGATTTGTCTTAAATGTAATTGCACATCACTGCTAGAAAGCTAATTTTCTATAAAACAAGTTTGCCACTGCTATATCACAAGTGATTCTCATGATTCTTGGAGCATGGCTAATTTGTTTTTGTTCAGAAAGCTTTAAGTTGTACAATTACAGGCACAAATACAAGAAAGGGCTATAGTCTTAAGATCCAGAGATTCCTATGAGTTAACAATTGTCAGATGCTGTCAAAAAGATAACCACCACATATAGTACTGAGATTGAACATTTCTGAAGTGGTACGTGGATTCTCAGGATGCAAGAAGGTAAGAAATGCTCCAACAGCAGCGGTTCTTAGATGAAGAAATTATCAGTGAAATGCAACCTCTCTGTAACCTGTTTTTGTGTATATGATATCATCTCAATTTGATGTAATGTGTAGTATGTAAACTGCTTCCCTTTTTGCGAAAGAGTAGATTTATGCTAACACAAATTACATCAACTCTTATTTGATTAGATGACCTTTGCACTCTAATCAATGCAAAGAAGCACTCAAAGGTCAGAGACAAAAACTGACAGAATATTTCATTACAAAATGTATTGCACTGTTTAACGTCTGGAGGGGCTTTGCAATCCAGGGTTTTCAAATAACTTTGTAAAAAGGAATTAGTTTTTCCAAGGGTTCTTGCTCCGCTTGTAGCCAAGGTAGTTAACAGATCATCTTTCACACAGGAAAATAATCCTGCTCGCAGCACAGGTGGTTACTAGGTCAAATGATAACTGTATCAAGACCCAAGTGGTTTGACAGTCACAGGTGTACACTGCTAATTTGTCATATGTAAGTAATTTATCTGTGAGCTTTCATTTACTTATATACATGCTTTATACTTAAATAATAAAAGGCATGCAGTGATACAAATGCTTCAGGCAGTCCAGTCACCATGCTTTGATAACCGCCCTCACTATACATTCCAAGTACCCTATTTAGTTCAAAATTCTTTACAAAGCAACATTATGCACACATAATCTGCAAAGAAGGTGTGCATATGCCAACTGTCTGATCACTATTCTTTATTTGGGACAGATATGTGGAGTAAGGTATACCTTCTTTACTGCACACTGGATGTTACTGGGAAATACACATAAAACTTTGTAGGGCAAAACTTTAAAAGCTGGGAACTGGTGTTGTTGTTAAATTATATTTCTGGGGCCAGAACAGAAGCACATCATTAACATAGTCTGACACAGAGCTTTGCAGCTATTCAAGACGAAAGAAAAAGTCAAACTGAAAAAGAATGCTAAACATTTTACAAACAGGGTTCTGAATTCTGTCTTTAAAACTGGCTACAATAAGCTACCAACAGGAAAGCTATACATTAAGTTAATTGTATGAATGATTCAGATGACACTTTATATTAATTTCCCTCTTGAATTGTTACATCCTAGAGCTAATTGTTTTTTTTTTTTTTTACATTAACCAGTTCTATTAAGTGTTATCATATGAAGAAAGCTGACATTCAGGAAGTTACATTTATGGGCTAAACTTGTTACCGCACTTTTTACAGCTTAGCCCCTCCAAATAGCTTTTAAAAGACTTCTGTTTTTGATGGCTGGCTTTAGGATATCATACAGATGTTGTAGATAATGTAGCACTTCACTTTAGAATTGCTACTCTGGGAAGGGTTCTCCTATTTGAAGTCACTAGTCTTGCCTTCCTTCCTCACTGCTAATTGCCAGAATCTAATGACAGATTCCTTTCAAGATAAGATCTGAGTGGTTCAATGCAACACTTCACAATTAGTATACCATAAAAAGCTTTCCATTTAAGTATCGTTTTCCTTTAATATTGTCTTTCTGGTACATGTTTTAATTACCATCACCTTTAGAATTCTGCTTTAACATGTCTCTATTTCCCTTAATAAAATATGTTTATTAATTTATATAGTTAAGAGTTCCTTTGTCATATAAAATGGTTGTTGGGGAATCAGAGCCTACCCCAGCACAACAATGAGAACATGAGCCCAGTCTATTGCAGAATGTGTGTGTGTGTGTGTGTGTGTGTGTGTGTGTGTGTGTGTGTGTGTGTGTGTGTGTGTGTGTGTGTGTGTGTGTGTATTATACCTATGTAGCTACCATCTACCTATATCTACCTATTTATATATATAAATATATAGAAAGCTAGGCACACACACACACAGGCACACACACACACACACGCACACACATACACACACACGCACGCACACACACACACACACACACACACACACACACACACACACACACACACACACACACACACACACATATATGCACACGTTACACATTCTATCTCTCTCGTTTTCACTCACCTCAGTTATCTTTTACTTGCTTGTTAACTATGTAAACCAACTAGGCACAACTGTCTCTTGATAAAGTAACTGGCTCAGTCACAAAGCTGGAAAATGGAGAATGAAGGCACCAAATCTAGGAATACAGCTTAATGCTCTAATGATGCAGTAAACTGGCATACAGATCACAAAAGTCGTCTACATAGTAACCACTGTTGCTGATACAGATGGACCTGCAGTGACTTACATACTTCTAAATCTGCTAACATATTACAAATAACCTAACAAACTGAATACCACATTTTAAAAGTGATATTAAAAAAAATAACAGATTCAAGTTCTATATGCAATCTACAATAAAACTAAAAAATGAACTGCAGCTGAGTAATGCTTGTGATATGGTAACATCATTTACCAACAGCCTTTAGAGTTTGTTTGTGTCTTTTGGCTTTTCCCGGTTAGGGGTCACCACAGCGGAACTCCGGTCCGCTAATGATTGGCAGTAGATTTTTACGTGCCAAGTTGCCAGCCCTGACGCACAACCTTCAACAAAGGTACACCCATTCATGCATGAGTCCACACAGAAGACGCTCTAGCTGAGAATCAAACAGGACAATGTCTTACTGTGAGGCGACAACAGCCTATAGAGTATGCCTTAAAATTTGAAAAACACAAGGTCTCCAACAAAAATGACATCAGCCAGTCTACTGTTGAAAAAAATGTACACTTCTTCAAACCAGCATCTAATTTGTTAAGATGTAAGTTTCATTTCTGTCCCTAATGGATTACGCAAACTCCTACTAAATAGTTTAACACTCATCTTTCCAAAGCAATGAGAGTATATGAACTGCTATGGCAACCACGTGTCTTTGCTAATATAATCGACAGACAGCATAGCTTTCAGCTGACCTTGATTTTTTAAAACATCCCAGATTTTTTTCTCATATTGTTGTTCTCTCTCTCATAAAATGTTGATTTTCTAGTATATCACTGATGTTTCAGTTATTAATGCTAGATATTAGAGTTTCATAAAATGCACTTGTGTACTGAAGCAAAGCCTATTGTTCTTTTAATGTTTTAAATGAATTTGAGTAATTTAAGAAATATTCATCATTTTGCTACTTGCCCTGTATTATTTTTGATTTTGTCTTTAAATCCTGAGGAAAGACACTTATAGCTATGGTACATTCATTACTCCTCCGTTCTGATTCACAGAAGAAAAGGTGACGGACTGCGATGGGAAAGGAACTATGGCAGTGCAAACCAAAAACTAGAGCATTCAGCCATTCGGGCACACAAGGTGTTTACTAGTGCTCTGAATAAGCTTGCAGCCTCACATGCACATCAAATGAATCACCTTTCTTGGTGATGCTCTGTGGGGCTTCCTACGTGGCTTTATAATGTGGCTAGAAGAAGCAATGATAAAATAAACTGTGATTTAATGGGGTCACAAGGGATTTCATGGCACCCTGTTTCTGAAGAAAATCAGGTATTTTGACAAAAGCAGGACAGATGTGAGTAATGGCCCTGGAAACCTCTATAATAGTTTTGTGTTCCAGGGATACTCATATAGGAATATCTGGCCTGTATCAACATTTCATGCAAGGCGACTTTTCACAGGGTCACTTACTCAGTAGTTGCACATGTAGGTTGGTACGGAACTTAATTTACACAGTCACCATGCAGTGGAACTATGAATGATGATGCCCCCCCCCCCCCAATGCTCCAGACCATGGCAGTGATGTCTTAGAATACTGCACATGCAGAGGTGCAGATCATGGTGGATGGTTCTGCTGCCTTGATGCATATAGTGGGGCACTACAGTATTTACCTGAAACCTACAGCTAGGTATTTGTTGTGTGAACCATATAGCATGACACTGCTATGTGCAAACACCTTTTGCAGCATGGAAATACCCCATTAGTGTCCACCATACCTACTGGAGCAGCATACAAATAGCAGCACAGCCAGTTAGAGGATGAACTGGCAGCAGCAGAACCATATGGGAGACAGAGTCAGGCAAAAAGCACCTTGGCACTAGCAAAGAGGTGGATGCTAGTTCATATTCATAAGCTACAACACAGACAACACAGAATTAAATGATGCATACATTATCAAACTCTGCCCACTGTGTGTCTCAGACATTACCATAGCTATACAGGTTAGAAGGGTAGGCAGAACGCAGTTATCATCATCATTTATGCAGGTGGGGGGACACAGTGACAGCAATGCTATAACATGTGCTAAGGCCATGCAAGAAGGATGTGGTAGATACATGGGTTGCTAGCAGGTTGTAGGGAATTAGGAATCACATCTTCTGGTGGTGAGGAGGACCTGCAGTGTCTTGAATGTTGATGATGATGTATACAAGGGTGGTCTGTGCTGTCAGAGCTTTGTATTGTCCATGGCAGGTGTAGATCAGTGTGTGTGTGTATACAACTTTAAGAAGCTTTGCACAAGTGTATAAATACTGAGCACGTGCAAGCCTGACTACCATTTTGTAGTTAGTTGCTGAGATGTAAGCAGGTATGTCTGTATAGTCTGTCTGTTAATCAGTTTGTTTATATTTTGCAATGCTGGTATCCATCCTGATGTGTTTCTATGTAATAAAGCTTATAAATGAATTACCCCACCTGTTTGTCATCTATATTAAGAGGGACGAGCAACATTGTATCAGAATGGGATCCAGAAATCGAAATTCTGGACCAAGAAGGCACTCAATTAACACTGGGACAATATAAAGGAGTGAATCATCTCTACTGCACGTATAACTCGCAAAACAGGTCAGAAATTAATTTCAGGTATTAAGACTTGCTGAAACTATTTTTTATTCACAAAATATGAAACAAGACATTCAGAACAGTCTAAATTAATTTCTAAGTAACAGAAATATCTGATATTATGATATAGTAAAAGAAATATTTGAAATAACTGCAGAAAATGTTTAAAATAAAGTCCAAATTGCATAAAACAAATAAAATAAAAGAATCAACCACATTTTTTTGCTAAGCACTACTTTTTTGCATTAATCAAAGTTATTCAAGTTGTTTGAAGTATATGAAGTGTTTGTATGTTTGTGCAGTTTTCCAGTACAGTTATTTCGCAAAATACAGTCATTGCAAAGCATATATCCAAAGTAAAGCATTTTGATGAGTTCATTGTGCATTTGAATGTTATTACAAGTGCTGGCTGCATGCATGCTCGTACATGATTACAAGGGCCATATTTTTCAGTGTGTTTTACTATAATTTCTTGGCATGGCAGATGGATTTCGGATTCCAGCTTCACTTGTGTTTGACAATAATATTACAGAGAACTGGAGGGTGTTTGAGCAAGAGTACAATATTTTCATACAGGCTGCATTTAATGATAAAGATGACCATACAAAGGCATTTAGTCTGCTTAATTTAGCTGGTTCAGAAGCCATAGAAAGGGAGCGTTCATTTGTGTATGCACCCGCTATTCTTGCAGGAGATGGGGGGGCATCATATAGTTGTACTGGCTGAGTCAAGGGAGGACCCCGAGTACTTAAAAAGTAAGTTTAGAGAAATGTGTAAGCCCCCAAACAAATATTACAATTGAAAGGTACTTATTTTACACAAGGAATCAAAAGCCTGGTGAAACTTTTGCAGCATATATAATTGATCTGAGAAACAAAGCTAAAATGTGCAGATGAGGTAATAAAAGACAGACTTGTATGTGGTATTAAACATAATGCTCTGAGAAAGATTTTGCTTTGTGAAAGTGATTTAACTTTGAATAAGGCTATTGAGATTTGTCAGATATATGAGCTTACAGAAAAGCACACATATATGCTTACAAATGAGAAATGCATGCTTACAAATGAAAGTGGCCTTGGAACATACTGCAGTAAAGCCAATGTTGATAGTATGCAGCATGTGGTTAACAGAAACAGGCGCAAACACATGGCTACAGCTGTAAACACTGCAACACTCATAAGGAAACTCCATAGTAGCTTTCCAACAAGTTCTAGGGCATGCTCTGGAAACTGCACAGTCTCAGTGAAGCATAAGAGTGAGTCAGCAAACTCAATCCATGTGCCTGTACCCAGTTTCATAGCCAGCTGTCATAATTGTGGAGGATATCATGAGCCTAAAAGGGGAAATGTTTAGCTTTTGGTCAGCAATGCCACAAATGCAATAAGTGGAATAATTTCAAAAGGTTTTGTAAATCAAAGGGCAAACATTCTGTAGTTAGCTGTTGAGATGTATGCATGTATGTCTGTGTAATCTGTCTGTTAATCAGTTTGTTTATACTTGTAAAGCTGCTATCCATACTGATGTATTTTTATGTAATAAAACCTATAAATTAACTACCCCACCTGTTCATCATCTATATCAAGAGGGATGAGTGACAGCAGGGTATAAAGCAAGGGAGTAGTGTGGATGTTCATCGTCAGGGTGTATCCAATGTTGGGAGCCATTTGGTGTAAAGTGTCTATGAACTGCATAATAAACCATGAGTAAATGTGGTGCTGCATCTACCTATAGGAAGACTGATGGTATAGAACTATAGGAGCAGGTGTGTGCTGCCTAACGAGGTGCCCTAGGGTGGAACATGAATAGCATTGGTAGTCATGCACATGAGACTTTCCATGGTCAGGTGTGGTGGTCTCTGTTTCCAAAGCTGACAGTGATACTGTCTAAGAAGTGATCTGCATCATCTGGTATGCCCAGCCTGTGACCAGCTTTCTTGCATCAAACCCTTCCCCAGCCATGGACAAGAAGATATGCACAGGCATATGAGGATGGTTAACATTTGCTTGATGGATGCACCAGTAGATGCAGTGTTAGCCACCAATGACCTGAGCAGCACCATCTGCTCTGTGGCCCTATACTTGATGTCACTGTGTAGGTGCTAGATGCCATCTTGCAGGCCATGCAGGTGCTGCACATCATCTCACAGGATACACAACATACTGACCATTTCCACAATGATGTGATTAGCAACTGTCTGTGCTTAGATCACTGATCTGCACTTCTGCTTATTAATGCCAAGTGCTGCACCCAGATCAGGGACAGACCTGGAGTCATGTCAACATCACAGCCTACCAGTCCTTTCTCCTGTGGGGTGCATGAAAATATCAGAGGCAGTGCAGCTCACAGTTGTAGTTTGGGTTGGGGACTCCTGCATGGGACTTACAGTAACAGGATATCTGCCAGACACTGGTGAGGATGGTGTTTTGGTCTCTCCCTGCATAGTCTCCTTGTATATGGGAGACGTGTGTATGTGAGCACTCTAATGTTAGTGTTGCTGACACTGATAGTGCCCCTGTATCATCAAACTGTGTCATGTGCACACTGTCATCATCATCATTAGTGAGAGGTGACCTGCTGACATTAGACATGTGCTGTCCCATTGTGCTGAACCCGCATCACCAGAAAATAAAACTGTGAAATAAGTGGTTAACCCCCACCCTTTTATGGTAGGCATATTATTACACAATAGAATCTGAAAGTAACATGTGGATTCCTATATTCCTTGCTGCTCAAGGTATTGTATTCACAGACCAGAGGTACCTACAATCTGATATGCAGAATCCTCTTGCTAAATAAACTCTGCTTCACATGCAGTACACTGCATAATACAATCCTGTAACAGCTGACAGTAAACTGTTGCCTTCCCTGCATTCAGTTGTACTGTCATTACCAACCCAGCACCTACAACTAGCCCAGCACTGGACATGACAGTTCACCACTCATCCCCATACAGGGACAGTAGGAATAGGAATTCCTCTACCTCTGTGAGACAATTCAGTGTTGGTGATTTTTCTCCTGTGGTGGACATGCCATTAATAATGTCCCATTTCTTGTTCCTGGCATTCAAAATCATAGCAGTTACCCTTTGTCCATCCTGATGTAGATTCCTATTATGGCCACCAACATCACTAATGTTCTGTACCCCTGTCTGCCACACCTGCTCTCTAAAAGGCTTGCTGCATTACCTTTGGCAAGAATGCATTTCTCATGTGAGCAGAAAGCCTGCAATAAGCCAGGTTTCTGGGTGTTGAGCTTTCTCACTCATAGGCCCATGACAAGAGAGGTGCACCTGTACATTATACACATTGGGCAGTGTATGTAAATGGGTATGTATGGTTATTCCACATGATAGTATGCTGCCTACCCAACTCCATATAGTAACTTACCTGTTCTTATGTTGTGACATTCCTTCAATGTCTTCCTGTGCAAACTTGCAGCTATGTATGTGTTATCATGCCACCCATTCCTGCATCAGTGTATTGAAACCCTGTAATATTCTACACAATGTGTCTCCCCTGGCACAATATACATTGCCATGCCTCACCCTACAAACAGGGGCCATTGTGTCTTGAGTGGCAAGCCTCTGTTCTCTGTGTGCACTGACCCTAGTGTACTACCCCATTCTCAGTTGACATAACAATGACAAGCTATTGTGGTGTGTATACACACACACACACACACACACACACACACACACACACACACACACACACATGGTCCTATATGCCCTGTTCAGTAGAGTGCATGGTTATATTACCAGGTGTCTTGTCTTGGTTGGGTATGCTTATCTTAAGGTTCAGTTTCCTAATACAGTAAACTCCTGATCTCACATTTTGCTCATATTATGGCGGTCCCTCAAAATACAGTATCACTATCTTTTATCACTCCAGTTTGGGCCTTAAAGTGAACGATTATGTTAATAAGGAAGTTTATCTTGTTGTCTTGATGTACCATGTTATCATCACAAAGTGGTATTATCCTGGTCATCCCTCTCCATCTTGGGGCTGTACACAAGATACTTGTGCATGGCATCTCTGAAGCCCATACCACCATGGGTCTGAGCCACAATGTCTTTTTGTAGTACCCCATTGCTGTGTCCTGTTGCATGTCATGGGACTGCTGAATGTGCATCCATGTGTATAATTTGCTTTAGGGATAATACAGCAGTATTCATTGGGGGCTTATGTAGCAAAGGTAAGTACTGAGTCTGCCAGATGATCTGGGGGCCAGAAGCTGAGTCAGTTTAGCTGAATAGTATGACTGGGGGCTTAGGGCATGTGTTAAGTCACATACATGTGAGGAGATAACAGTACTTGGGCTCTTATAGTGTAAGCAGAAAGGAGGCTGAAAAGGCAGACTTGCCAAATGATAAGAACTAGAACACAGAAGAAGAATATAAGATATGGAGCAGATGGAAAGGAGCACCTCAGAACTGAAGCTGGCGAGATGGATGAGCCAGGAAGAACAAGCCAGGATACATCTACTGTCCCAGGTGCAGTAAGGAAAAGAGGGGAGAGACTAACTTGCAGATGAGATTAAGAGCATGAGAAAAGCAGGGCAGAAAAGGAGTAGGTGTCAGTAGGTGATGCAGAAAGAAAGAAAGAAAGAGCAAGGGGACCATGGAGACAGGAGGAGACAGCCTAGACAGGTTAAGAATAGACAGCAGAAACCAGAACTTCAGACACTGTGAAGATGACAGAAATATCTAAGGAGAAGCAGACAAGAGATCAAGCACAGGCAGTCTAAAAGGACTTCTGCAGAGATGGCAGGTGAGAAGGGAGAGGAAGGAATACTAATGATCAGAGCCTCAATTATGGGGAGAGTTAAGTGGATGAGAGGGAGTGAGATTTGCTCTAGCTCTGAGATTTAACAGGAGGCAGAAGGTACACAGATTACACTACATCCATGCACTGATTTCTTTGTTGGGGTTATAAAAGAGGCATAGGGAAGGTCATGTAAAGTGTTCGGGATATGTAAGACGTTAAAGACCTTAGGGTATGCAGTGCTCATTTTGGAGGTGCTACTAATGCCAAGTGCTACAACAGCAAGAAAGGTAACTGCTTTTAGATTATGAAAAAAAAAATCTCTGGTTGTAAAGGATTATGGAAAGATATCCTGTTGTTGCTATCAACCATGAATCCTTACTAACATATATCTGCAGTGACGAAAATTGATAAACAGTTGATTTTTTTGTCAATTATGCCAAAATTCTTTTCATTATTTTATTTTTAAATGTGTAGCATAAGGAAAACATAAACAAAAAATAAGTAGCTGGTCAACCGGGTCCCAAAACATGGAAAGATAATGTCATTATTTGTGGCACTGTAATTTGCTGACCCACAGCCTTTGATGTCTATGAATGACATTTGTATAAAACAAAAAGACTGTAGTAGAGGAAAACAGTCATACTGAGATTAATAATGCACGTTTTATTTTATGCTTCAGATAGCATTTATGTTAAATAGTAACAGTCAGGGATGAGCTGAGTATATGAAAAGGAAACTTTGCTTACATATTTATTTATTTCATTTTATTTTGAATTATATAAACCATAAATGCAATTCTTTGCTAATGTCTAGCTAGGAGAGTAGATTGGAATACTAGGTAACTGCAGGAGGCAAAACAAAGAAAGCATGTCTATGTTACTAATAGACTTCGCCCAATAGCTAACCATAATAGGAGCAAATCAGATGGCTACATGGGCCACAGCTCTGGAATAACCCATAACCAGGCACTCAGCATGTGCAGTGGAATAAAACGTTATGTTATATTCAGCACTGCTAACTCATTTTAGTTAGCTGATGTGTTGAACATAATAAACAATCACTGTTCACTAATAAAAAAGTATTTTATTTAGTTTTACCTAAAAAAAACATTAAATGACACCATGAGCATACCAGTAGTATTTACCACTGTACACTCCCAGTGACTACATCTGCGCATAAGTAGCATTAGCCAGTGACACTGTAAAACTTGGGACAGGTTGTCCCTGTCTTTGCCTCATATTTTTCAACTGTGTCTAATCAAATGTGTGGTCTTCTCACAAATCATTGGGGATTGCAGTCAAAATAACTTGTTTTTCACTCAGTCTAAAGTCTGTCTTTACAGGCCTAGTGTGCATTTCTATGAAATAAATTGGAATATTTAATGTCTGGCTGTTTGTGTGAAACAAGTTGAAACTGCCCATAATTTCAAAGAATGCCCCTTAATTTGGCTTATATGTCTACTCTGTTCCTCACAAAATTTGCGGTTTTCTTGTAAATATTTTTGCATAGGGTGCTACATATTGTTTTGCTGTGGGGACTGTGACTGTTCATGTAAGCTAGAATTTTTGTGTATTTGAGTCAATGCTGTCCACATTCATGAAAATGCCCTGGTCTGTTGTGATGTGACATTTATTTAAACTTGCTGGTTACTGGGAATGTGGTGTCATTCTAGAAAGATCATGTAATGTAAGAAAGATTACAGTCGGAAAATAGACTAGATATATTCTTTAAATATACTTATAGCAAAATGCATGAGTACATTAGGCAAGAACTTTTAAGTATATCTACTACTTAAAGATATATGGCTAGGTATCTTAAAGTCTCAGTGTTCACTGACATAATAATTTCCTATGTTCCTAGGTTCCTATATGAGAACCCAAGAGTATATAATACTGACTGAGGGGGTAGGACATAGGCAGTTGGCTCCTTACCTTCAGGTTCTGTAAATCTTTCCATAAAGAAAGTATACACAAATAATACTAAACTAGAATGCAGCTCATGAATTGGCATAACAATAATTTATAAGACTAATTATTTATTAATGTATTAACTTAAAAGTTATAAAGGGTTCAGTGCAGTCATCCCTTTAAAAATACTGACTCAGAAGTAGGATGAAATTAAGAGGTGTATTTAAAATGAGATAATCTGAAAGAAGAAGCCGAAAAGATTCAAACTTGGGCCTCTAGTTTTACAAACTGCCAGAAGCTTCAATGGCATAATGCTAGAGAGGGAAACGAAAAGAAAAAGACACATCAGTCCTCAAGAAAGCCAACTTCTTGTATTCATAACTTCTCCTGCTGGAAATAATGTGGCGAAGTAAAACCCTTAGGTTTACCTGGCTGAATATTATTTGGCCAAACACATTTGTCTTTTTTCCATAACTATATAATGATATCTAGAAAGGAGTTAAGTCACATAGTAGGTAAACATTGTGGGAGGCTTATTTGGGCACACATGTCCACTATGCATTTTGGTTGGTCAAATAACTATTGGCTAGCCTCACTTGTTTATTTACAGTTTGTTTACTGGGTAGGTGAGGTGATCTTTGACTCTTTTCAGTCACTGCCTTGGTATAAAATTAGTGAAAACAGAAATCAAGAAGTAACATTTTTGCACACATGACAGAAAGCATATGTGCAAGTTACAATTAAAAGCATAGAACACTGGAATTGCCAAGGAAACAGAGAGAATACAACAGTACAGCAGAGGAACTACTGTATGGAGTATGAATACAATACTGCAATTTCTGTTGGATTAGAGTATAATGGAGGCTTTACTGTATATAATGTCCATTATATACAAGATGTATGGAATGAAAAATGCAGTATAGAAAATAATAAGCATAAATAACTAAAGTCAGATAATTCAATACAAGAGCTTGTGTGCTATTAATTCGAGACATACTTCCTCTAAATGACAAGTGACCTAACTCCCAACAGCTCAATCTGAGTAAATTTTCTATCCATCTCAACACCTGACCCTACCTAACTATGTAGACATACCAAAACCTTAATCTAACCTAAAAACTAACACCTTGTCCCTGACCAAGTCCCCGATCTCTCCCTAAACCTAAATCTCCACTCTCTTTTCCCTAAACATAAAGTCCCCAATTGCTCCCTAACCCTAAAACTCCCCTCCTCTCTTACTCCCTAAACCTAAAACTCCCTCCTGCTCCCTAAACATAAACATCCCTGATCATTACCTAGCAATAACCTCCCTTCCAGCTGCCTAAACCTAAATCCCTTTCTCACTCCATAAACCTAAAACACCCACCTCATCACTAACTAAAACCCCAGCCTGCACTCCTATCCCCAAGGATACTGCATTAACCTTGCCCAGACTTAAATAATGTGCTTGGCAGAGGTACATCAGCTCTGCTCTCTCCCCACAGCTGATGCACCTCGCTCATACACCATATTCATGTTCAAAGTATGACAGGACAGCTATTTGAGCTATAAATCACCTAAGTCTTTGGTTGACAGATAATGGGATTTGAGCAGTGGGGTCGACCAGCTGTAGAACATCCAGAATAAACAAATATCCCTCAGGCAGAGTTGCTTTTTGGGTTTATTTACCAAGTATTTAGCCAGTATTTTTATTTGTTTATTTATTGACATTTGATTACAGGGAAAATTTGACTGGGTAGGTGCCCATTTTCAGTGGAAGCCCAGAGAGAAAAACAATAATTTTACAATCTTCAAAAATAATGCAAAAACATCTACAGTTTAAATAATTATACCAAATCAGGCACAATGTGAAAACATTAGTTAAGAATAGATACAACTTACTTGTCAATGATTTACTATACAAAAACATTTTAGCCAGTTTATAGAGAAATTAAAGGTAAGTTAGTATAAAAAATAGGAATTGCAATATGAAGTCAGAGAAAAACAGGGTTCTGGCATATTTAGAAAGAGAGTCAGGGAAGAGAAATAGATTGAAGTAAGAAAGTGAGTGAGACAAGGGGTAGTAAGGCGATATAAGGCATGAACAGGTACTTGTTCATGTTTAGGGATATAGTTTATCCTGGGGCTGAGCAAGAACAGAAACAGATTTTGGCTAGGAAGCCTTTAGGAATGATTTTAAAGTACTGGATGGGAGGTATTGACCTGATGGATACAAATAAGGAGTTTTAGACCTTAGCAACATGGTATGAGTACAGACCATACCCAGCAGATTTGATAGGTTTGTAGACAGAGAGGAGTTTTTGGTCACTGGAGCATAATGACCAGTTGGGGAACATAGCTGTGTAGAATGCTGTTTAGCACTGGACAAGCAGATGAATGCTGGGGAATGTTACAGGTGGTAAGAAGCTGTGTATATGTTAGTTGATGGAGTAGGTCTAACCAATTTAAGATGTCTAGTGCTATACAGTGGTGGGTTTTGAAAGTGGTATCTGCTGCAAGTTTAGCCAATTTGTTATAGCATTGTTCAAGTTTTGCTTTTCATGATGCCTGGAGGTTATTAAGGAAGGAAACACTATAAAGTAGTGACGGGAGGAAATAAGTAGTGACAAGTGTTGTTTTAGTTGGGTTGGTCAGAAAAATGTTGGTTCTATAAAGCATCCCTAGTTTTGGTGATTTTTATGCAATTTTGTATATGCAGGTCAAATGTAAGATTAACATCCACTATCATTCCTTACTATTTGCTATGAGAAGAGACTTCAATGGTTGTATTATTAAGAGAGAGGATTTTAAATGTTTTTTTTTTTTTCATGAGACAGGGATTTACGAGGAAAGTACTATTGCAGAAGCAAGGGCATTTTGAGTGCTGAAATAGGAAGTCTTTCAAACTTTTCCTGAAAAAGAGCCTGGGCCCTATTCTAGTGAATGCTTTTACATCAACTGCTTATTTAAATCTAGGTCTGGTTAAAATAAAAGTAACACCCTGACTGCTTCCAAGTGACCAGGCATGATCTCTGATATTTTAGTTTTTAGGTGGGGGGAGAGAAACCCAACATAAGAATTTAGAAGAGGGGATGGCATAATGGTTAAGGTCTTTACCTCACAGATACAAGGCACAGGGACTGATTCTGACACCTGGCTGTTGGCTAGGCTTGTAATAGTCTACAGACTGAGAGCCTAGTATTAACTCACGAAAAGTGAATATCAGGGTTCCTATCAGCAGAGTAGCTTGGTTTGATATAGGGAGCCAATGAATCTTAAGTAGTAGGTGCAATGATTTGTCCTACAGTCTGCAATAAGGGCAAATCTCCAGATTCTTGATTTCACTGTTCACCAGGGGTCTGCAACCTGCGGCTCTGGAGCCGCATGTGTCTCTTCCACCCCTCTGTAATGGCTTCCTGTAGCTTTGAAAAATAATGGCCACTCTACCACTCAACACACACACACACACACACACACACACGCACACACACACACACACACTGAGAGTGATCAAGCAAAGGCCTTTAAATATTGCTCTTATAAATTTAGAAACTTGCTAGAATAACACTGTTTCTGTTGACATGCATTCCACACACACCGAGAGCAATCAAGTGATCCCCTGGCAGCAGCAGCATCTCCTGAAAGGTTTCTGTACCTCTCATACCTCTCAAATGCTTACCACAGGAAATCTGGACAGAGCCACAAATAAAGGGGAACAAAAAATAGGGTCAGACTTTAAATACTGCTCTTATACACTTAGAAACTTGCTAGAATAACATGGTTTCTGTTATCATGCATTTTCCACACAAACACACACACACACACACACACACACACACACACACACACACACACACACACACACACACACACACAGAGTTACCTCTTAACTGTGCAGATTTTTGCAGAATGTCCTCACTTTTGCCCTCATATTTTTGGTCTGTTTCTCATAAAATTCTGGTTTTCTGGCAAATCATTTAGGGCTAAAGTCAGAACAAATAGACAGACATTTGAGTTTCCGACTTCATACCCTTCAGAAAATTAATGCTAATGCAAAATCTGCTATTTTGTCAACTTTCTAAGTTTGTAAGAGCACTATTTAAAAAGTGTCCCTATTTTAGGGCCTTTGTACCACATTATTTATGGCTTTGTCCAGATATAACACACATACACACACACACACACACACACACACACATCAAGCAATCCCAACAAAGGAACAAAAATAGGGAAGGATTTTAAATATTGGAATTTAATTTAAATATTGCTCTTATGAACTTAGTTATTTTATATTTAGTATAATAACTATATATAAAACTTTATATGGTGTGTGTTATCGTCATTTTAGGGGTCATATAGGTTTTGTGGCTCCCAATGAATTTTATTTGGTGGGAGAGGGGCCAACAATGGCTCTTTTGATAGTGTAGGTTGCAGACCCCTGGTCTATGCTAACGAGTCACAAGGCATATTCTAGTTTGGGGGTTACAAATTTTTGGCTATGGGTATTTTTGCTGCAAGAGAGAGGAGGTGGCTAATGTGACAATATAATTGTAGCTGAGAAAATAATTTTTCAGGAAGCGTCAATACATTTTTTTTTGGGAGCCTTGAAGACCCATTTATAAATAGTCTGTGAGCAGATTAGTATCTCACTTTCCAGCACAAACAAACCACTTTATTATAAAGAAAGTTTCAGTTAAGGATGAAGGGGTTGGATTTATAAATGTAGCACACCTGCTACAGGACACAGTTAAATTACAGTTGCAGACAATACAGAAGTTAGTAAATCAGGTTTAACAGGACATGAATGCTTAAAGGGGTATACAGTTTTAAACAGTAGAATTTATACCTTTAGTCAGAGAACTGAGAAGCACTGAAAAGACTTCTGAACTTTGGCTATAACACCAGAAACAGCTATAAAATGTCATGTGGACTTCCATTGTACCAATCTTATTATTCCTTCTGTGTCACATGATTACTCTGTGTCTGAAAAATGCACTGAATTCTTCAGTTAATGAGAGAGTAACATATATACTCTCTCATTTCAAGAGCAGGCTAACCTTTCCTTTTGATGCACTGTGTTTGGAAAAAAAATAATTTCCTTTCTTTTTATTGAAGCACCTTTGAAAGGTGAGGACCTGCTAGTAACAAAAGGTATCTGCTACAGCATGGGTCAAAGTAAGAGCATCCCTACATAGATCTAACTTCTTAATTACTACATACACTTATTTCCTGCTACTGTTTTGTCTAAGCTTTAGGATTAGTTTACAGTCTTTCAGACTAAAGATGCTTCATTGTATCTAGGCTGGGGAAGACCCCAACCCAGGTATTAGAAAGAGTAAGACAGTTAACAAGTAAGGATTTTATTTGTTAGGTTTTATTTTTCACACATCTGAAAACTTATCTTTCTGGCTGTACAAAAATCTTTTTATGTACCACCTTACAATTAATCAGGCTGATGTTTTCACTGCTTAATGCTGAAATATACCTCTTTACTTGCTGTTTCTGTTCTTTAAAATGGTACATGAACATTTAAGTGAACTTTCAGTCTCTTTGTTGATCTGCAAACTATAATGAATGAGTGATCTTTAACAGTCTCTACCTTTTCTGGATCTCTGGTAACAATGCTACAGTCTGACCAGTTTCCACAACAGTGTCTTTAAAGGAAAGCAGTGAATGCTTACATCTGTAAATCACTGATCTTAACTTTTCTGTCACTAGTGTAAAAAAACAAGTAAAATAATAGTAAAAAAAGACAAAGCAACAAAAATAGCGACTCTTTTCTGGGCACCGAGCATATGCACTGTTACTTTGGTAATGGCAGGTCTCCATGATATTTGCATTCAGGATAAACTGGGTGCATCATAACACAAGCAATATTGGGCTACCTACTCTACTGAGCATAGTAGTAAAAATGTTTTGCAAGCAGTGATTCTGAAATGAGAAAAAAATCTGGGAATTCAGAATAAAAATGAAGCAGAGGCTGATGTGTTTGGCATTAGTGTAAACTGTTCTGGACAGCAGGCACTTGCTGTGTGCTTTACCCTTTTGAGCTTTGCATACCTACACCTATGGTTCCAGACCATCTACACCTTACTTTAGAACTGTGTTCAGCCTCTAATTTCAATAGGTTGAAACCAGCACAATCATACATTAACATAATTGTAGAATTTTATTAGGGTATCTTAATACAACAGCAATTTATAATTCAAGGGGTTAAGTCTGACATGCACGTGGATTCAGCTCACAATATTTTTTAGCAGACTTGACAACAAGAACTTAATAAGTGGCAAAATGCACGTATAAGAAATCAGTAAAAGGGGTTTTAAATATTTATTCATGTCACAGAAAAAAGTGAACACAATTCTGAAACTTTGTTATGACACTGGTAAATAAACCTGCACCACTGACACTCAACATTTGAATTGTAGTGAAAGGCATTTTTATAAAATAATACTGGTTCTGGCTAGGGATAAAACCCTGAACTGTAGAGACCTTCAGATGTAAAATAATAGAAAATATAGAAAAATACACCTCACTTACCTGACTCTTGTTGCAATAAAAATAAAGTGCATCCAGACTAGCAAATGGCAGATGAATGGGGATCTAGTGTGGCAAACTCCAGAGTGATGCTTCATTAGGTTGCAGAGAGGCTGCACACACTTTGTGATGGGTTAAAAAGAAGGCAAACATTCTGTAACTGGGGACAGAGCCCACAACCCTTCTGGACATGGGCAGTCATTACTAAATGCAATCTTTGGTATTGACTAGCATTTCTATGGTATTACATTGGGTTACACGGCTAGGCTTGAAATGACCTCCAGGTCAATAGCCTAGTAATCGCCTATGATCCTCTG